>NW_026889756.1:6860000-6867500 GCF_033153115.1 Saccostrea echinata | reverse complement strand
TTGTTCATGTATGCAAACTAGTCTAATACTTTGGTTTGACATAAAAAAAAATGTGAATATATACAAATAGTTTAATGGTCCATCTCTTTGAATGATTTTCATTCCTAATTCTAGGAGGGTACATGGGTTGACCCAAATTCATGAATGAAATGTCAAGTAATCTTATCATTGATGCACTTTTATTTAATTTGATGTAGTCATATATTATGAACATTTTCAGTTCATTAAGAGAGTGGGGATGACCTCCAGGGGTTCATAACCTTAAACCATTAGATGTACATAACATAATAACACAAGAAACAAAATTATGTATAGTCAAATGGAAAAGTTTTCTACTATTTAGGAGTCACATGATCATTTGTCATTTCAGGGACAGGGAGCGGCTAGGGAGATTGGAACCCCCCCCCCCCCTGGAATTTGCAGAGTTATTTAAATAGGACTATATACTGATTTACAGAAGCAAATAAAAAATGACTTTAAATGCCCTCCCCCTTTAAAAACATGGACCCCACCATCATTGTTTTTATTTTGTTTGTTTGTTTGGTTTTTTGGTTTTTTTTTTTTTTTTTGCTCCTCAGGAAATTCTGGGCTGGAATTTTTTTTGACTGAGGTGTGGACACCCCCCCCCCCCCCCGGAAAAAGATTCCCGGATCTGTGCCTGTAACTGAATGTAATGTCGACAACGGGAGATAACTCTTCAGAATGTGAAATTCGTATATTGTGGCATCCGATGATCCACTCTCTACCATCGGCTCATACATTCAGTGTCTGAGAGAGAAACGAACGACAACTCTGCATAGGAGATTGCCGATGATCTTTGATCCTTTTTAAACTTTAACCTAACCATTTGCATTTCGGTTTATTTTACCCCAATCTATACTTAAACTTGTACTTACCGACTGTCATAGGTCCTGTCAACTTCATGAAATATAATCCAATTAAAACACAAAATGAATTAATTTCCACTGATATACATGTAACACTGCACCACACCATGTCACATGGCATGTGCAATCTAAAAATGATAATGGTAAAACTAGTACTAGTACTGGTAGGGTGACGCAAGCCCAATGTGATGTAGAAATTTTCAAAAAAGTGTTCACATACATGTACAATACAAGAACAAATTTTAAATTATCATAACAAACGATGTTTTAACATAACTTTGACATCTAAGCCTATTTCCAAAAACAGGCAAATTGTGTGTGTGTGTTGGGGGGGAGGGGGGGGGTGAGAAAATTGATTGGGTATGGCTTTTCAAGGAGGTTTTTGCCTAATCAAATACTAAAAAAAGTTTGCACATTTTGATAAATTCATCAAAAACGTTTTGTACTAAAATAATATTATTTGTTGTTGAGAAAATAAATTTGAAAAGTTCCAATTATGGGCCAAAAATTTATATCTCCCCCCCCCCCTTTTATCAAAACCTAATTTACATCATTAATTAAATTCTGTTATTTCAGACTGGTAATGAATTAAGTATATGAAATGCGTATAAGAGATTCATGGGTCACATGGTCACCTGAGCATTTTATGCTCGATTTGACGAATACATGTACTGTGTAAATTATAGAATTGTTTGGACTTTTTCCTTGGTAAGCCCAATATGAAGGAGTGTGTATTTAGAGGCAAACACCTTAGTGCGGGTATTCCTGTCTCATGACAGCATCTAGTATTGATCTGGAAGCATTCTTGTGTTGTCTTGATTCAGATTTGTTCAAATAATGACCCCCGGTAGGATGAGGATATCATGGGGTATCAAAGTTTCAATTAGGATTATTTAAGAAAAAACTGGGAAAATCTTCTCAAGAATAGCAAATCCATGATTAGTCATTTTGAAATGGAAGCATCCTCAGGCAATATAGATTCAAGTTTGTTCAAATCTTGAACCCCTGGGGGTAAGGTGGGGTCACTATGGGGGATCAAAGTTTTCCATAAGAATATATAGGAAAAAACCTCCTCAAGAACAGAAAAGCTATGATTAGTCATATTTTATGTAAGCATCCTCAGGTATTGTAGATTCAAGTTTGTTCAAATCATAAACCCTGGGAGTAGGGAGGGCCACAATGGAGGATTATTATTTTTTTTACAAAGGAATATATAGGGAAAAATCTTTAAAAATTTCCTGCTCAAGAACAGCAAAGCCATTTATTATATTGATATGGAAGCATCCTTAGGTAGCTTAAAATTCAAGCCCCACCCCCACTAAAACTTTTCAATACTGAACTGATTTTTGCTTTTTTCCTATGCAGTGTGCTCAGGTGAGCGATGTGGCCCATGGGCCTCTTGTTTTATAAATAAAGATTCTAAAGATTGAGAATCAAGCTAAAAGACAAACTTGAATTAATTTCATGAAAATTATAACGGTCATTGAATAGAACGTCCCAAGAATTTACTCCTGATTTTGATGCAAAATGATTGTGTTACCCCTTTGCTTGAAGACAATTGGACTGATCCAGTAGTGTAGAAACGCAGAAAAAACGATCACACCGACAGGGCCTTTTGTAAATGGTATTGAATAAAGAGTTGCATACAAGGAAACTAAGGAAAGTAAAAACATCTATATGTTTTATCAGTAATATAATTGTTTCTTCTATTGACTTTTCTTGTTATAAAACAGGTTAGAAATTCCTATGTAATCAGCCTGTACAAAATTTAGCTTCGCACCTCGGAAAAAATTGTCCTTATACTGCATGATGCACGCGGTGTAAAAACATGAAGATCATTTGAAGGTGATAAGTGTGATTAGAGGAAGAGTCTTCCTCGGAAGAAGAATGTTCAGGTTTACATTAGATGGAAATATACAATTTTTCTGGCCCAAAGATTTGTTATGCAGAAATGTAGGGAGCTCCTGTAATAGTGGTTCTAAGGCTGAATCGATATTTTTGGTAAATCATAAAGTGTTAAAGGGAATGTCAACAAAACAAATATATGGGAATATGTTGTCGTCATTTTATTAGCTATAAACAATTGTGTTTATTGCTAATTATCCCCATGCAAGAAAATAAAAGGGAATAGAGTAACGCACGTGTGTTTGTGGGTGCGTTATAATTGCTAATTTCAAAATTAAGAGTTGAATTAAAAGTTCTTGTGCATACATTGTGAAGATGACAGCGATCATTCTCAAAAATGTACAAGAAAATATTCTTGTTGAATATTTCACCTATAGAGTCATATTCAATTTCACAAATATACCTTTTAACATGTAATTATGGAGTATGTATACCTCATCAATACATGTTTCTGTCACACATAATGCACCATTAACCGACACCGTTCACGATGCCAAACAATGATAAAGTTGTTCTATTTCATTACTTAAAATTTCCATTGAAAGGGGATGGGAGACAGGGGCCCGTTTTACAAAAGAACTTACGACTAAGACCAAAATTTAATTCTGCTAATAACTTTCTAATTTACATTAAATAGAAAATGGTTTTAATATTTTTAAAAGGTATGTAGAAAGATACTTTTACGCTAGCAATTTTAAACAGAATAATTAATTTTGCAAAATTTTACAATCAAATGAAGTTTTTGGTCTGAGTCGTAAGTTCTTTTGTAAAACGGGCCCCGGACTCGGAGCTCATATTTTATAGAATTTTCTAAATAATAACATGACTATGTTTCACATCGAAATATATTAAAATATGTTTAGAAACTTCTTTTAATAGGACGTTATTAAATCTACTAATTCCTGGACTCGTTTGATTGACACAAACATATCCTTGCACTTTAACAAAGTTAACTTTATCAAAAATACTTAAGAATAGTAGAAATTTTGTTGTGTTTTAATGAAAAATATGAAAACTATAATCCAAAAAGGTCAGAGTGGAAATGTGAGAAAATAAAACCAACTCAAAAATAGTTCGTGCTCAGTATCATTTCGTGCTCAGTGATGTATGCAGGCTAAACAAATTGAACACACTCTGTAAAGCGTAAATACTAACAATAACTGATATCGTGCCCTGTTTACAAACACAGCTGTTCGACGTGATATTATGAACAATGTCGTTGTCATTGAATTCTAAGAATATTACTGTCAAATTAATTCATTAAACTGAAATGATTTGAATAAGCATAGAAATTTAAAATATTATCAATGCACCTGTGTCAAGGGCCCTTTAATCTAAAAATATAACTAACCAATCATGTATTGAAAATATGTTAATAACTTAAGCAAATGTAAAATATAGGATGCCTAAATTAAAGGTGACACAACTTGGTATTATATGTTTAGAGCAGGGTTGCTTTGTTTTGGGGAAGAAATCAATATTTTGGTTTAATAACTGATCCTAATCATTTTAATTCTGATCTTTATTATGAATTTACAGTAAATTCATCAAACCAAAAACAACGCTTTAAGGTTAGAATTGAAGAAAAATGTCAGAGTCAAAACATTCCAAAACCTCGTGTAGAATTATCAGATGAGATGAAATCTCTGGATATTGATGACCCAGGGGATAATGAAGAAGACACTGCTAGCGAGGCCGCTACTGATAAAGAGATGTCACGTGACAGCATGAACACAGAAGCCGAGTCAATCAAAGGAGATGAAGCCACTGCTCCATTGTTTGAAAAGACAGAGAAAAAAGTTGAAGAAACTCAAACTTCTGCTAAAAATTCAGAAAGTTGGGGAATTTTACGAGTCTCCAAACAAGTTTTTGATGAACCAGAGAAAAAAATCTCCATGGTTGACTTTGCGGGGCAGTGTTCATATTATTCCTCACACCAGATTTTTCTGAGTCCACGTGCATTCTTCATTCTGGTGCTCAATATGGAGAAAAAGTTTAATGAAATGGTTGGAGAAGAAGTGTGTAGCCAGGAACGCTCCATTTATAAAGGATGGACTTACAGAGGTTTGTGAAAGTAACATAAATTACATACTACTTACCTAATACTGATTAAAACAAACATAAAACATCTAATAAATGCACCAGTGCACATTGATTTTCATATAAAGTTTACGAGACTGCAATTTAAAAGTTAAAAAAATAGCTGCATTTATTCACTGGTATTGACTTACGGAGGATATTTACCCTTCTTCTTTTAAAGTTTTAAAGTGCATACAGTGTGAACTTTTTAGCTCACCTGAGCCGAAGGCTCAAGTGAGCTTTTCTGATCAAAATTTGTCCCTTGTCTGTCGTCGTCGTCGTCAGCGTTGTTGTTGTTGTCGTTGTAAACTTTTCACAATTTCATCTTCTTCTCCAGAACTACTGGGCCAATTTCAACCAAACTTGGCACAGAGTATCCTTGGGTGAAGGGGATTCAAGTTTGTTCAAATGAAGGGCCACGCCTTCTTCCAAGGGGAGATAATCATGAATTCATGAAAAATTAATGGCATCATTTAAAAATCTTCTTCTCAAGAACCACTGTGCTTGAAAATATGAAACTTATATGGAAGCATCCTCAGGTAGTGTAGATTCAAGTTTGTTCAAATCATGACCCCTGGGGGTAGGGTGGGGCCACAATGAGCGATCAAAGTTTTACATAGGTATATATAGGAAAATTCTTTAAAAATCTTCTTCTCAAGAACAGCAAAGCCATGATTGGTCATATTTATATGGAAGCATCCTCAGGTAGTGTAGATTCAAGTTTGTTCAAATCATGACCCCTGGGGGTAGGGTGGGGCCACAATGAGCGATCAAAGTTTTACATAGGTATATATAGGAAAATTCTTTAAAAATCTTCTTCTCAAGAACAGCAAAGCCATGATTGGTCATATTTATATGGAAGCATCCTCAGGTAGTGTAGATTCAAGTTTGTTCAAATCATGACCCCTGGGGGTAGGGTGGGGCCACAATGAGCGATCAAAGTTTTACATAGGTATATATAGGAAAATTCTTTAAAAATCTTCTTCTCAAGAACAGCAAAGCCATGATTGTCATATTTATATGGAAGCATCATCAGGTAGTGTAGATTCAAGTTTGTTCAAATCATGACCCCCGGGGGTAGGGTGGGGCCACAATGAGCGATCAAAGTTTTATTTAGGAATATATAGGAAAACTCTTTAAAAATCTTCTTCTCAAGAACAGCAAAGCCATGATTGGTCATATTTATATGGAAGCATCCTCAGATAGTGTAGATTCAAGTTTGTTCAAATCATGACCCCCGGGGATAGGGTGGGGCCACAATTGGCGATCAAAGTTTTACATAGGAATATATAGGACAAATCTTCAAAAAATCTTCTTCTCAAGAACAGCAAAGCCATGATTGGTCATATTTATATGGAAGCATCCTCAGGTAGTTAGATTCAAATTTGTTCAAATCATGACCCCTAGGGGTAGGGTGGGTCCACAATGGGCGATCAAAGTTTTACATAGGAATATACGCAGGTGAGTTAAGGCTAAATATAGGCATTTCTATGCAAATAATCTAATTAAAATGCCTAAGGACTATATCTATTATACAGAGAAAGTTAAAACTTATTGTCTAATACATACTTGATACCCACGACATGAGATAGCCAGTACATTGCATAGTTCAAAGATCAAAGTTTTACATAAAATACATAGGAAAAATTTGTAAAAATCTTTTTCTCAAGAACAGCAAAGCCATGATTGGTTTTTAGCTCACCTGAGCCGAAGGCTCAAGTGAGCTTTTCTGATAGAAATTTTTCCATTGTCTGTCGTCGTTGTCGTTGTTGTTGTCGTCGTTGTAAACTTTTCACATTTTCATCTTCTTCTCAAAAACCACTGGGCCAATTTCAATCAAACTTGGCACAAAGTATCCTTGGGTGAAGGGAATTCAAGTTTGTTCAAATGAAGGGCCACGCCCTTTTTCAAGAGGAGATAATTACAAAATAGCAAAAAATTAATGGCATCATTGAAAAATCTTCTTCTCAAGAAACAATGGGCTAGGAAAGATGAAACTCATATGGAATCATTGTCAGGTAGTGTAAATTCAAATTTGTTCAAATCATGACCCCCTGGGGTAGGGTGGGGTCACAATGGACGGTCAAAGTTTTACATAGGTATATATAGGAAAATTCTTTAATAATCTTCTTCTCAAGAACAGTAAAGCCATGATTGGTCATATTTATATGGAAGCATCCTCAGGTAGTGTAGATTCAAATTTGTTCAAATCATGACCCCCGGGGGTAGGGTGGGGCCACAATGGACGATCGAAGTTTTACATAGGAGTATATAGGACAAATCTTCAAAAAATCTTCTTCTCAAGAACAGCAAAGCCATGGTTGGTCATATTTATATGGAAGCATCCTCAGATAGTGTAGATTCAAATTTGTTCAAATCATGACCCCCTGGGGTAGGGTGGGGCCACAATGGACGGTTTTACATAGGAATATATAGAAAAAATCTTTAAAAATTTTCTTCTTAAGAACAGCAAAGCTATGATTGGTTATATTTATGTGAAAGTATCCTCAGGTAGTGTAGATTCAAATTTGTTCAAATCATGACCCCCAGGGTTAGGGTGGGGCCACAACGGACAATCAAAGTTTTACATAGGAATATATAGGACAAATCTTCAAAATATCTTCTTCTC
>NW_026889756.1:6712500-6857500 GCF_033153115.1 Saccostrea echinata | reverse complement strand
GCTTTACTAGTGAGATATTCTTTTACTGAAGTAAAAATTATACTCCTCTAAAACAAAATAATGATTTTGTGCACCAATTTTTGATTTCATAATTATTGTTGTTTTTTCACTTAATAGTTGCCATGGAGTAAACTCTGTGACGACATAACATGACCATTAAGACATGTAGTTTACATAGCGTAAAACTCGTATGTTTCTGAAAATTTCTTTAATGTATGGTTTTCACTGATGAGTGTTTATTTTGGAGGAACATTGAGTGTCAGATAAAGGTCAAACGAAGATAACAGTGTACAAATGATCAAGAGGAATGACAAGATTGGTTTCTTAGGTTAAACAAAGTTGGTCATTAGTCAGAGGTTACCCATGACCAAAAAGTGTGACAGGATTGTTTGGATAAGGTCAAGGTTATGTGCAGAAGAGGTTAAATGCTCTGTGAAACTTTACAATGCTAGGACTGTAAATGAGACTAAAGTTGCTCATGACCAGATAGGTTGTAAGCAACCATGCAGGTACAAGGCAACGTGAGGCAATTGTACTTTGTGCATCCAGGGTACTGCTTTGAGTCATTTGATAAATACTGATTTTTATTTAACTCAGATTATCTAACCTTCTGGGTGAAATCCATCCATCAATACAGCAGTGAAAGCGCACCCATCTTACTGGTCGGCACTCATGCTGAAAGAAAGACGAAACAGGTATTTAAGATTGTTTCTGTGAAATCTTTTTGAAAATGATTGAAATCTATACAGTATTTTACAATGTGTGTTTGACACTTAGCTTGAAGTCTTATATCAAGGGCACCTACGTCTCTTGAGAGAACATTTGATAGCAACAATCTGAACAAATTTCAGAGGGTTCCATTTTGCGAACTTTACCATTGTGACAAAACTTTTAGTTTTATTACCTTGCTAAAACTATATATTTTTTTAATTGATAATGTGCTTTTTAAAGGGATTTACGACTTTTTTCCATGGGTTCTAATACTTAACGTTAAGCTTCTATGGGTTTTTTAATTAAACAAAATAATTTTACCAGGAAGAAACAGAGTTTTTCCGTGAGATATGGAAGACTTTGGAAACAAATGACAGATCCCTGCAGGGGCATCTTGACGAAAAGAGGAGGTTTGCAATAGGATTCCATGAAAGTGAAGGCATTGAAAAAATCAAACTATCAATTGTTGATGTAGTTCATAAACTAGATCACTGGGGTAAAATGCTACCACAATCATGGGCTATGTTTGAAAATTTCTTCCAGGAAAAGAAATATCTTAAAATAATCAATAAAAGAACAATTCTTGATTTCAATGAAGCATTGCCAAGTGGAATGAAACTAGAGACAGTCGATATTAATATTATGCTGCAGTTTTTTCACGACGTCAGAGAAATTTTGCATTTTGAGCAAGAATGTCTAAAAGAAGTCATTATACTGGATGTTCAGTGGTTTGCAGATGCATTCAAAAATGTGATTACCGATAAAAACCATGCAAAGGAGGATTTATTTGAGTGTGCCTCAGAGTGGGACCAATTCGATGACACTGGAGAATTGAGTGACACTTTGCTGTCTAAAATTTGGAAAATGAACAATAATGAATACCTTGAAAACAAAGATGACATCATGATGTACATGGAGAAGTTAGGATTGCTTGCGAAAATTGATGAACAAAAATGGTATGTTCCCTGTATGAACAAAAAAATATTTCCAAAAAATTGTTTCTCATCAAATCCTGCCTCATCAATCATCTGCTTTGCGTTTGATGTACTTCCTGCGGGTATTTTCCATCGCCTTGTAGCAAGTTGCATACAATTTCCTTGGATTATTGTCAAAGAAAAAAAGGAAGGAAAAGAACAACCTTGCATTTACCAGACAGCAGCTGCGTTTCTGTTTATGGATCACTACGTTTTGCTTGGAATGACCTCAAAAGAAATTCAGTTGCAGGTATTCGTTTCTAAAGGAGAAGTCGATACATCAATATGTTACCAGATAAGAAGAAAAATTGAGGATGAATTGGATGTGCTGTCCAATACCTTTCAAAGAAACATGAAGTTCGATGTTGCCTTCAAATGCAAACCTATAGGTTTTTGTGACAGTAAAAGAAGTCACGTAATCAAGGAATCTGAGCTTACAGAGCCCTCTCTTGAGTGTCCGTATTGTCTTTTAGAGAAAAAACATAAAATTAACACAAGAGAAATCATCAAATACTGGAAACAGGTAATGT
This sequence comes from Saccostrea echinata, assembly GCF_033153115.1. Taxonomy (NCBI): domain Eukaryota; kingdom Metazoa; phylum Mollusca; class Bivalvia; order Ostreida; family Ostreidae; genus Saccostrea; species Saccostrea echinata. Next base: position 6,855,285 of record NW_026889756.1, on the reverse strand, counting down.
AGCATATTGACTGTTCTTATTAGGCAAGTATTTAAAAATAAAATGTTTCAAATAGTTATGACCCTTTTTTTAATGAAAGGTTTCGAATTTCAAAAAAAGACTCGGTAATGCAAAAGCGAAAAATGACAAAAGCAGAGTTTTTGACCAATACAAACGTTGTTCAATTCCTAAAAGTAGGTTTCATAAAGTACCAGTTAACTGCTTCTTCAATAAAATTGTAATTTTTGTAATTTGTCATTGGTCATCAACACAATTACTGTGTCAAAGTCACACATATTCTACACACAAATACTCTGAAGTTAATATAAAAGTGATGCTTGAGTTTCTCATTGACAATATGTATGTAATCTTTGGAGACCAGATTTTACAATAAACTGTAATTATTCAAAAAACTACGTTATGAGAGGAAAAAGTCACTTTTTGTGGTATTTCGATATATCGATGACATTTTATCGATTACCTATATTTACTTTCATTCATATTTCGACTCTCTCTCTCTCTCTCTCTCTCTCTCTCTCTATATATATATATATATATATATCTTGGGTAAAGGTTTTTGAATAAATTCTGCTTCATGGGAATATAAAACAGGTCGGCAAATACAGAAGCACAATTAGTGCCCATCGGAATTCCAACAGACTTTGGGAAGACCTGGTTTCCAAAGAGATCTTCCAAGGCATGTTGTTATTGAGGGACTCCAGCATCCTTTTTATATCAACCCTAGAATACTTACGTGTAAAATCGCAGGAGAGCAGGAATGCAGGAATAGGTCAAAATAAGAGTTTTCAAATAGTACTATTTTACATTGCCTCTACGGTTGACCCTGTAATTGGAAAGACAACTTCTGTTTATTTTAAGGTTATCAGTCAGAAGGTATCTTCATATCTAAATTTAATCTATCCGTGGTGTACTTTAAGAAACCTTTGCTTATTTTGTTGGCGAAAGACATGATTTTAATGGATAAATATTTTTGCCTCTAATCAGATAGTTTATTGACCTATTATAATACAGATGCAAACATGTCCACCGAATCATTTACAAATCTATTGTACTATAGTACAAGTAACTGTTATACATTAATTCAACTTTAATCCAAGTTTTGATTTAAATATTTATTGAAAAAAATTATTTTGATTTTTTTTTTTCATTTGATTTTCTTGTTCTTGGTAGATTTTTTGTGATTTTGCTAATTTGACTTCATCAACTTCGCTGAATGATGTGAAATGTTATTTCAGATTAAGGAGAGCACTGCAAGCAATCCAGTGATTTCTCGACAGGACTTAGAGGGTCGATCTAGGTCTGCAAAACTTGGAATGGCAACAAATGATGTGTTAAATCAGGCATACAGAGACATTTTAGAGTGGGAGGTTCCCCCTTCCCTCATTTATAACAAAGTTAAAGCATCATCAATATACCAAAGATTGCGTCCAGAACAAGAAAATCTCTTGCTAGATGCTATGAATTCAGGATATAAGAATTTTGACATTTCTTTAACATACACATTAATAAGAAACATTTGTTCAAAGATTCCTAAACCAACAAAAGGAAAATGGGGAGAAAACAGTATGCCTGCAGCAGGAGAGATTACAGTAGGTGATGACATCGAGAGAATTAGGATAATCCGAAACAGTTTGACTGCTCATGTGAGTTCAGCCTCCACCCCTCAAAAAGAATTCGATGACACCTGGTCCACAATGTCAGATATCTGCCAAAGACTAGAAACCTTCACCGGAAAAAAGTACTTGGATAACCTTAAACACATTCATAAACTGTGTTTAAAAGAGGAAGGTGGAGATGCTAATATAGCTATTATAGAAAAGTTAAAGAAGGACCAACATGAACAACATGAACTTCTGAAGACAGTTATGTCAAATGTAAAAGAATTAAAGTCAGAAGTGAAAAAGTTAACGAAATTAAAGACCGAAGGAAGCGATTAATAATTAACCCCCCCCCCCCAAAAAAAAAAATGAATAAATAAATGTATAACAGCGGAAAGAATTCAACTATGTAGGATTTCTGACATACTGGAAACCTTCACAGGAAAAAAGTTCTATGATAAACTTAAATACATACATAAACTGACTTTAATAGAGGTAGATGCTATTATAGCTATACTAGAAAAGGTTAACAAGGAAAGCATAAAAATGGATACAGTCATATCAAAGTTTGTAGGATAAATGTCAGATATGCAGAAGATCAAGTCAGATTTGGAAAAATTAAAACAAAATTGAAGGCTGAAGACAAAAATTATGATTATTACCTACAAAATGTATGGAAGACTTTTAAATAATAAATCTATAATACGTGGTCGACGGTTTCAGAAATTGCCAAAGACTTGAACGCACCTCTGGAAAGAAGTACTTGAATGACCTTAATAATTTTCAAAATGTGTGCTGAAGAGAGGAGGATGAAGATGCTTCAAGTAATAAAAAAATGTTAAAAAGGAACGAACACATTAAATGTGAAGATAATCATGTCAAATGTGCAAAGTATTGAGGTTTGAAAGCATGCATGGTTTGAATACTGTAATTAAAAAAAGGCGGTTCAAAGATTGCGAGGTGTGTGGGTGGGGTTAGTAAAAATATTCCAAACTCCAGAGTTTAGAGTGACATTTTGCTGAATGCAATGTGGAAAATAATCAAAGTTGAATATAATAGAAAACAAGGAAGATATGTGTTGTCAAGGAGAAACTGGGACGCCCCGTCGAAATGGATGACGGATTTAATATTCTGTTCCCTGTATGAACAAAGACGTTTTTTGTATATAACTTTTCACAGTATCCTACCTCTTTCAAACTCTACTACTCAGATGTTCTTTCTGGTTGCATTTTCCAGTGTCTTGTAGGAAATTTCATGCACTCTGCTTGAAATCTTGTTTAAGAAAAGAATGAAGAAAAAGAATAATTGTGCATTTCCAGACAGAAGCTGTGTTTATGTTCAAGAAACATTACATTCTGCTTTGATAATTACTACGAAAATTCAGGTGTTTGTTCCTTATGGAGAAGTAGGAATATCATCATGATTGTTGATAAGAGATCAAATGCAAAGTGATTTCTTCTTTCCGTCCAATACAAAAGGAACCTGATTTTTTTTTCAAATTGTAACTAAATCCGTCGGCCTCTGTAATTATGAAAGATTCTGCGTTATTAAGGAATTCGAGCTTACAGAGACGACTCTTCATTGCTTTTTCTATCCTGTAAAAAAAGCATGTTATTTACACAAACGATTTCACCAGATACTGGAAAAAGGTAATGTAATAAATCGACTGTTTGAAAAGGAATGTATTTTTTTTTCTCAAAACATGATTCTATCAGAAAGACTTAATGTTCGATATGAAATTTTTTTAAATATGCAGGAAAAATTGTTAAAAGAAATAGTTTTTTATTACTGTTGATTGAGGCTGAATACAAATTCCTCAGGATAAACAGTAGAATTCATTGAAAATTGTGACTACATGTTAACTTTTAAAACTCTCAGTTTATCATCCATGAACAAAAAGCAAAAGAAAAAAAGCACGTGTTTCCCAGTATAGGTATGTATATTGTATATCCTCATTGTCAAGTTTTATCTTATCTTTAAAGATTTAAAATAAGAATATATTTAATATCAGAAATATTTCTTATATCAGAAATAAATAAAAACCGTTTGCAGAGTTTTATATTTTCGTGCATGAATATTGTTTCTTCCCTTTTCATGGTACCTGTGCCATTTCATTTCAGCAATCGAATTGATTTGAAATGCGGTGTCGAAAAATTCTACGTCATGTAATTGCTTCCCCTACGTGCAGTTACTGCTTATTTTGGAGCAGGCATGAAAGAAACGTCCGAATTATATCTCAAAGAAAGCAGATTTGAAACTCAATCTTTATAGTCAGAAGTGCAAAACCTCAGTGTAAAAGAGTTGGAAAGAATTTTATGGGACGCCGAACAAGAAGCAGCAGATACTGTTGGGACATTTTCAGTTTCTGCAGACTTTGAATGTAGTGACATGACATGTTGATACCTGATTTTGCTGTTTCAGAGCGATAATTCAGGGTGATGTCCGACACACTTTAAAAAGATTACACTCATTTGTTTGGATTTTTAAGTCACTCGTGAAATAGAAAGAAAAGCGCCTAAATACGAGCCGTCTGGACATTTGCAGAGCTTTAAAGTTCATAGAAAGAATTGGTGTCGTTGATTTTCTAGAACTAAAGGGAATCAGAAAAATGTGTGTGTATAATCATTTGTAATAGTGCATTCCATATAAAGGTGTTACCAAGAGTTAACGTGCCAATAATTCTCGAAAATGACTAAGGCAATATAACTGCATACAAAAATAAATTGTTTAACAATCACTTTTGGTTATGTACAAGATAATTCGGAATGTTTTTGAAAATTTTTTTTCATTTTATTGATTTTCTTGTTGAATGTTTGTGCATAAATCTAGACATCATTTGATATTATTTTGATTTTAATATATTTTGAGGAATTTGAAATTATCCTTTTTTTTCTTTTTGAGTATTAGTTCATAAATTGGTGTACATTTGAAATTCCTGCTTACATCTATACAGGTAGCACACTGTATGCATGCTTGCAGTAAACTCAACAAAATCATAAAATTTGTGTCTTTCCGGCTCAGACAAAAGGTATATTTTAATATGTACATAAAATAGGGCATGTATAGCTCATCTGAACTCACCTGAGCTGAAAGCTCATGTGATCTTTTCGATCACATTTTTTGTCTGTCGTCCATTTGTCTAGCTGTTTTTCTGCCCGTCTGTCTGCAAACTTTTCACATTTTCAACTTCTTCTCCAGAACCACTGGACCAATATTAACCAAACTTGTTACAAAGGATGCCTTGATTAATGGAATTCAAATTTATTCAGATGGCGGACCACATCCTCTATCAAAAGGGGATAATTAAGAACAAGTGAAAATTTAATGAGAGTTTTAAAAAGACTTCTCAGGAACCATTGGGCAAAAAAACATTCATTACTTAGAGTAGATTCAAGTTTGTTCAAATCATGACCCCTGGAAGTCGGGTGGGGCCATAGTGGGGGAATCAAAGATTTACGTAAGTATATATATATATATAGGGGGAAAATGTAAAAATCATCTCAAGAACAGCAATTCCATGATTAGTCGAATTGATATGGAAGCATCCTTAGATAGTGAAGATTTAAATTTGTTCAAATCGTGATACCCAAGGTCAGGATGAGTCCGCAATGGGGTATCAAATTTTTACATAGGAACATATAGGGGAAAAATCTTTACAAATCATAGGTATATACAAGAAATATCTTTTAAAAAATTTCTCAAGAACAGCAATGCCATATTAGTCACATTGATATGGAAGCATCTTCAGGATGGGTAAATTCAAGTTTGTACAAATCATGAGCCCAAGGGATAGGATGGACCCACAATGGGGGATCATTTTTTTTACATAGGAATATATCAGGTAGTGTAGATCAAAGTTTTTTTTTTCAAATCATGACCCCAAGGGATAGGGAGGGGCACAGTCTGGGATCAAAGTTTTACAATGGAATATATAGGGAAAGATATTTCAAATTTTCTTCTCAAGAACAGCAATGTCATGATTCGTCATCTTGATGAAAAACGTGACGATAACGAACAGTGATCAATCTCAAAAAATCCTTAAACAATACAAATCTGTGAACAGGGCATAAACACGGACCCCTGGAAATTTCAGAGGTGGGATCAGGTGCTTAGAAGGAGTAAGCATCCTCTGTTGACCGGGCACACGCACTGTGAGCCCTATGTATTGATCAGGTAAACGGAAAACTCGATAGTTAAATTCAGTGTAAAAAGAAAGGTCTAACAATTGGTATTAAACAAGTCAGCCAAAATACGATCCATAGATAGGTTATATTTGCTAAAAAGGTCATTATAGCGATTATAGAATTAAAGAAAAGTTGACTTTAAACGAGGTTGCTGAAATGCATCAAACATATCTGTCAGTAGCCTGCCTCGGTTTAAAAGTTGATAGTTCTTGGAGCATGCTCTGGAGTATCGAATAAGATGGGACATGTGAAGACCATATGCTGGTGAAAGCGAATATTATTACATAAAGAAGGAAAGTTGAAGATGGAAGCATCCTCAGGAAATGCAGATTTTAGTTTGTTCAAATCATGACCCCCGGTGCAAAATGGGGCTGTTCTGGGCTGTCAGAGTTTAACATAGAAATATACAAGAAAATATCTTTTAAAAATCTTCTCAAAAACAGCAATACCATGATTAGTCATATTGGTGTGGATGTATCTTCAGGTAGTGTAGACTCACGTTTGTTCTAACCCTGATACCCAGAGGTAGGGTTGGGTCACAATTTTAAAAACCTTCCCAAGAACAGCAAAGCCACGATTAGTTATAGGAATATTGAAGCATCCTCAGGTAGTGAAGATTCATATTTGTTCAGATCATGACACCTGGGGGTATGTTAAGGTCACAACAGGGTCACAATAGGGACCAAAAGTTTAAATAGGAATATATAATGGAAAATATCTGATGGATGTTGAAGAACAATAGGGTCATATTGAATTAGGTGAGCGTTTTGGCCTATGTGCATCTTGTTTAAAAGATGTTTGCAAATCATTCTTGTAATTGCTATTTGTTGAATGTTGCAACATACATCTAAACCTGGAAACTTGTAATAAATGTTTTTAGAAGTGTTTGTACAAATATTCTTTTTCTGGATATTTATACATGCTTTGAGAAGTGTGTGTCATTTATCTTTAAGTTTTTGGTATAATATATTTTTACATAGAAATGTTCAAGTTTTTTATGTTACTTTTGTTCCTTTTCTTAGGTGTGGCATAGGTGGGTATAAGTAGATTATATATTGAATTTTTTGTATACATTTAACGTTTGGAGATATTCTTTATTCCTACACATTGAGTAAGCAAACTATATCTATGTTGAAAGTAACCAAAAAGCCGTTTACCAAATTGTTAAATTTGTGTCCCTAGGGCTCAGGTCCCTAGAGTTTGCCTCAAATAATTGAAATGCATTTTATATTTTAAAGTTTTTATTCCCAAAAATCTAGGAAAAAATCCTGTAATGTTTAAATTATCTTATAACCCTACGACATAAAGTTTAAAATTCGTCTCACATGAGCTTAAAGTTCTCAGGTAGAACTGAGTTAAACAAAGCCTTAAGAACGCATGATACTCAGGCAAAGGGCAAGCACAATGAGTCTCTTGTAACTTGAATGTATGTTAAACAGGTACGAGAATTCTAGTGTTTTCCATTTAAGCCAAGGCTAAAGGTGAGCTTTTCTGATACTGGGGTGTCTAATTTATTTCCGTTTGTGAATGGCTATCATTTTCAATTTTTTCTCCAGAACTATTTGCCAATACATGTATCAACTAAACGAACCATAAAGTATCTTTGGGTAAAAGGAATTCAAAGTTCTTTTAGTACTTATACCTACATCTTTCAAACAGATATGTAAAATGTCTGTCTATTGAATTTATTTTTTAAAATATTTTTATTCAGTCAAACTTTATGATCAAACGTTTCTCTATCAGCAGTGAACTATCTCCATGAACCTCACTAGTAATGAGTTTATTTTTGTACATTATAACTAATGAAAAAAGTTAAAATAACAAACAGTGATCGATCTCCAAAAAATCTATGAGCAATACAAATTTGTGAAGAGGGCATAAAACACGGACCCCTAGGCCTGGAAACTCCAGAGGCAGGAATTTGGATAAAGTCTTTATAACGACCATAGAAGTTACGAAAAGCTGACTTTAAACGAGGTTTGAAATCCCTTTAACAATCATCTGTCATTAGCCTGCCTTGGTATAAAAATTGATTGTTCTTAGAGCATGCTCTTTAGTATCTAATAAGTTTGGAGAAGTATACACCATATGCCCTCTGATAGCTAAATATTACCACATAAATAAGGAAAGTTGAAAATGGAAAAGCTGCTCATCTCGTTTGTCATACAATTTAATTGTTAGTTTACCCTTATCGCCTATAGTCAGTAAAACATCCAAATATGAAACAGAATGGTGGTGTTTTTTATTAGCTCTTCTGAGCCAAAGGCTCAAAGAGCTAATGCTATGACCATTTGTGCGATGTGCATAAACGTTTTAGAATATGGGCCATAACTGAAGAACCCCTTGGCCAATTGTTGTCAAATTTGTCACAGGGTATCCTTGGCCAAGGACTCCCATTTATTCAAAAAATAGGGTTGTGGCCCTTATAAACAAGTGGAGATAATTAGGTAAATAAAACCAAAAGTACTGGTTGCTAAAAAATATTCTTCTCAAGAACCACTGGGCAGATTAACACCAAACGTACATGTACACAAAAAGATGAGGATATGTTAAAAAGTGTTCAAGACATCATCCTTAGGTAAAGGGCGTCATCTCAAGGTCACTTCAAAGTTGACCAAAAAATTACTTTATTAAAACGTAGATATTATGCTTACTATAAGGACTAGGATCATCAAATCTTGTCAGTTTATGCATCTTAGGACCTCATATCATGGTGACTCAAAAGTAGGTCACAATGACCTACTTTTCTAAAATTTGCAGCCATTTTTTTCAAATTGATTTAGGGTAGGGATGTCAATTTTGTCAATAATTCATATTCGAATATGCAATGAAAGTATTCGAATATATTTGAATATTCGATAAAATGAATAAATCTGTTTTATTTTAAATATGCATCATTCTGCTCTCATGAAAGGTTTAGGGTAGGTATACTTATACTGGAAGTAAAATTGTATGAAGACTTTTGTAGGTGTACAATAAGAAATTCCATTTGACTTTTGACAATGTTTGAAATAAATAATTGATTTAAATGTAGAAAAGTATGATTTTAACAAATGAAACGTGTATTTATAGTAGCTCCATCTGAGGAACCAGTCGTCTTACCAAAGGCAAGATAGTCGTAACGGTATACTGCTCAGATTTCAATAAGTGTAATAAATTACATTTATCTGTCTAATAAGAGATATGATTATAATCTTTGATACAATGTAAACAAATATTTCCATAGACAATTTTCTTAGGTAATTAACTAATTTCCCGATAATGAATATAAAATTCAGGATTATGTACAACCCGAGATAATCAAGCAATTTACACATTTATTCCGAAATTAAGCCCTTTACGATATTAATTACAGATTAATTCTATCGGATATTCGTTCATTGATCAATTAATTTAATTTTGATAAGTATACTCTACGCCTTCTAGACATTCTTAGATTTCATTTTTGTCCTCGATTCTAGATCCGATCGTATCTAACTAATAAAAACTATAAAAGTACGTTTTGTATTATGCATAAAGCATTTTCGTACAATTCTTTAACACCTTACTCAAAACAAAATACATGTAATTTAGTATATTTATAAGGTAAGAAAGTAGTGAAAGAAATTGATCGCTAACAGGGATAATCCAAGCACTGTTCTAATCAAAATTTATTAATCACAGTACTTCTTTTTATGAAATCTGAAAAACACCGAATATTCGAATCTTAAATTCATATGGGAATATCAACGCATTGAATGAATGTTCGAATATTCGTTGCCATCCCTAATTTAGAGGCATATTTTGAACAATTAAAGGCCTTTGATCATCAAACTTTGTCAGTTGATGGATCTTGGGTCTTCACGACCTACTTTTTGAATTTTATGACTTATCTTTTTCAAAACATTTAAGGCCATTAATTCAAATACTGAGAGGTTTAGAATCATTGAATCTTGTAAGATGATGCATCTTGGGGCCATAAAACATATTTATTTAAAAGTAGGTCACAGTGACCTACTTTTTTTAACTTTGCAGGCATTCGATTTCAAAGCGTATTAGAGACATATTTTGGACTTGGCCTATGATCATAAAACTTTTAAGTTGGTGTATTTTGGGTCCTCGAACAAACTCAACTGAAAAGTAAGTCACTGTGACCTGTTTTTGAAATTTTAAGGCTATATAATATTTTGGGTACCATTTGGCTTAGAATCATCAAACTTTGTCAGTTGGTGTATCTCGGGTCCTCAGAGTAGGTCGACTGAAAGTAGGTCACCATGATGTACTTTTCAATTTATATAACTATAATTAAATATTTTGGGTACTATTTGACATTCTATGGCTTTATTCAAATATATCAGGTACTAATCGGCTTTGAATCATCAAACGTTGTCAGTTGATGCATCTTGGGTCTTCAGAGTACCTTGACTGAAACGAAGGTCACCGTGACTGACTATTGAAATTTTATTGCTGTATTTAAATATTTTTAGATAATAATTGGCTTAGAATCAACAAACTTTGTCAGTTGATGTATCTTGGGTCTGCAGAGTTAGTCAACTGAAAAGTAGGTTACTGTGACCTATTTTTGAAATTTTATGGCTTTATTCAAATATATCAGGTACTAATCGGCTTACAATCATCAAACTATGTCAGTTGATGCATCTTTGGTCCTCGGAGTATGTCAACTTAAATGTAGGTCACTCTGACCTACTTTTGAAATTTTATGGCTATATTTAAATATTTTCTGATACTAATTTGCTTAGAATCATCAAACTGTGTTGGTTGATGCATCATGGGTGCTTCAGTACGTCGACTGAAAAGTAGGTCACTGTGACCTGATTAAATATATTTTCGGGTATTAATTGGCTTAGAATCATCAAACTTTGTCAGTTGTTGCATAATGGGTCCTTAAAGTATGTCAACTGTAAAGTAGGTCACTGTGACCTTTTTTTGAAATCTTATGGTTATAATTAAGTATTTTATTTATTAGTTGGCTTAGAATCATCAAACTTTGTCAGTTGTTGCATCTTGGGTCCTCGGAGTACGTTAACTGAAAAGTAGGTCATTGTGACCTACTTTTGAAATTCTATGGCTATATAAATATTCCAGGTACTATTTGGCTTAGAATCATCAAACTTAGTTGATGCATCTTGGATCCTCAGAGAATGACAAGTGATAAGTAGATTACCATGATCCACTTTCAGGTACTAATTGGCTTTGCATCATTTTGGGTTTTCAAAGTGTTTCACCTAAAATGAAGGTCATGATGACCTACCTTTGGGATTTCAAGGCTTTATCTAAATATACGGGATACTTAGCGTGTCCCGACAAGAACTGGAGTTATAAAATGATTTATGTTATAAAGTCTAGCATGTTTTAATTATCTGTCTAAATGTTCGTCTGTAATATCTGTTTTGTGTCGTCTATATGTTTAGTGTATTTTTAATATTTCGGGGGGGGGGGGGGGGTTATCATCTTTATTAAAAGTTTGTAAACCTGAACAAGTCTTTTAGTTGTTCTACTATTGGGTACCAATGGCGCCCACGTCAGGGTTCTTTTAATTCTAAGTTATTGAAATCTGAGAATAAAGCAATTATAAACACAAAGAAATGGAATGAATAAAATCTAATACGGGTGAAGGACTAAACATGACATTCCAGAAAAAGAACGTCAGCTTTATTACCTCCGATTCACTCTAAGACGCCTCCTCTTTCTCCTTTTCCCCCTGTGTTGTCTTCACCATGACAACCCCTTGTACCTCTCCTCTTCCTCGTACATGTAAGGAGTTCCTTTTTTTTTTTTTAGCTCATCTGAGCTGAAAGCTTAAATCAGCTTTTCTGATTACCCGATAACTGGCGTCCATCATTCTTAAAGTATATATCCGCATGCAAACTTTTTTTTCTCATTTTCAACTTCTTGAGAATCCCTCAACTAATTCTAACCAAAGTTTAGAAAAAGCAATATTGGGCGAAAGCCTGAGAGGGATTCGAAATAGTTCAAAGGAAAGTCCAAGAAGAGAAAAAATAAGGGCCGAGATCTTTTTTTTAAAAATCACTAGATCAGAAACAAGAGGTCCATAGGCTTCATCGCTCACGTGAGGACTTTAGCTACCGCTTGAAAAATTAAAAATCAGTTATATGTAAGTATTGAAAAGTCCAAATATTTCAGTGCCTACACCACCGGGGGGATGATTTAAACAAACTTAAATCTACACTTCCCCAGGTGTTTTCATTTTAATATAACTAATTGTGGTTTTGCTGTTTTTGAGATGAAAAAGATTTTTAAACATTTTCCCCCTGTATATTCCTATGTAAAAGTTTGATCTTCTATTGTGGTCCGCCCTAGCCCAGGGGGTCATGATTTGAATAAAATTGAATCTACACAACCTGAGGATGATTATGACTAATCAAAGCTTTGTTGTTCTTAAGAAAAAGATTTTAAAAACTTTTTGTATATATTCCAATGTAAAATCTGGATCCCCTGTTGTGATTCCACCCTACCCTCGAAGTTATGATTTGAACAAACTTAAATTTAATAACACTAGATGCTTATGTATTAATATGATTAACCCTGCATCAAACTTCGATTCCCTTTTGTGGCCCCCTACCCCCTGGGGTCATGATTTAAACAAATTTGAATCTACACTACCTGAGGATGCTTCTGAATTAATATGACTCACAATGGCTTTGCTTTGTATATATACGAGGGGTTATCAAAAAGTTCGTGGACTAGCGTCATAAAATTAAAACCGCTTTAGGTACATCAATGAATTTTTACACATTTAGTTAGCATCATCTTTTCTATCTATAGAATAAACCATAAATCATAATTTTTATTTTTTAATAAATTGTTAGTGTTTTTGTAAGCAAAGGTATGTCCAGGCGGCGCAACCTCTAATATGACGTTTTTTTCTACCTGAGTATAACTGAGAAAAACTCTTTAGATATGAGTATTTGTCATCCAAAAATCTCGTTAATTCAGGCATGTGGTACGACACATTTGTTCAGTAAAATTTGCAATTTTTACCCCATTCTGTAATTTCTATGAAATTTTATCGTAAATTTTATATGGAGTGTCCAAACAATTATGGGCTTGAAAATAACGTCAAAAAGGGGGAGGGGTTTCTTTTTCAAACACTCTATAGAGTTTCGCTCCTGGAAAAACTGGTATTGACCTAAGGAATGTTTAAACTGGCTACAGAAAAATAAAATGCATCCAGAGTACTTGTTTTTAATGCCCAAAAAGATTCAGAGAGATGACATATGCACAGTTAGTGTCGATTTGTAGTCAGAGTTTCAAAAGTCAGTCACGTCGAAAAGTGACATTGATCATGTGTGGTAGAAATTGAACTCCAACAAGCTAAGTATTCTGGCATAATCAGGTGAGGATCTTTCCCCATATAAAGATCCATTTACAATATTATATGCATTGAAAACAGCTGCTCAAGACATTGTAAATTCATATAAATAAGACGGGTTTAAGTCCTTACTTAACTCCAGGTAATCTCATCAAGATAATTGTATGAGGTAGAGAGAGCGGACATTAAGAAACAATGACGTTAAGCGGACGTCATGACACTAAACGGCGACAGCGCCGGGTGATCACATAAAGTCTTTTTAATTTTAGAATAATTTGGCAAATTATCACCGTATCAAGCTAAAATTTTCAACATTTCTTAAACTTTTGTTGTTTTATGTTCCGCTTAAATTTTGTAAGCAAAGACTACATATTATTAATTTTATCGCGTCAGTCCACGAACTTTTTGATAACCCCTCGTATATATACCTATGTAAAACTTTTATCCCCTGTTGTTGCCCTGCCGTACCCTACCCGGGGGACATGTGTTGTACGAACTTGATTTACACTACCACAAAATGCTTCTTTATTAAAATGACAAATCATGGCTTTGCTACGATATGAGCTGTCAAATAATATTTAAGTAAGAGTAACTCTGTTACATGTGTGTAATAGATGTAAATGACTTTAACAGCAATACCAGTATTATTTTGTACATGTACACCTTTGTCAATGACAAAACGCTTGTAGTTGTAATATATACTTGTACATGTACAAATCTTAAAGACAAAATTCATTTGAAACTAAACATTCTTCAGATAAAGTGGAAAGATTATCTGTAAACTTAGACAGGGACTAAAACAAAACACACTTGTGTTTAGTTTTCTTCTATTTTTTTTTTTGGGGGGGGGGGGGGTAAATAAATACTGCATGCCTATTTTTATGCCCCCGTATCCAAGATTTGGGGGAATATAGTTTTTTGCCCTGTCCATCCGTTTGTAAGTCCGCAAAAACCTTAACCTTGCCCATAACTTTTGATTGGTTGGAGCTATGGCTTTCATATTTCATATGTGTATTCCTTGTGATAAAACCTTTCTTTGGGTACCAGCATATTTAAATGCTCAGTTACGTAGAGAAGTGGATTTGCTACGTGCCATGCTTATAAAAATGGACAGAAAAATCAATCTCATGGAGTCAGAAATTACTGATTTACGCTCCAGATCAATGCGGGATAACATCCTTATACACAATTTTGCATACATCCAGGGTGAAAACCTAAATAAACGTGTCCCTGAAGTTCTATTGGAAACTCTTGATTTGGAGGTCGACTTTGTACGTATCCACAGAAACGGTGATAGGGGGTCGTCAACTCGAGACCTGTTTCCATAACAGGAAAACTGAGGGATCGTACTAAAAAAGATGAATTGCTCCGGGCCCAGAAGGTTAAAAAAGTGAAAATGTAAACCTCCCGTTTTTTATAACAGCCCAAGAACCGGCTTCTGTATTAGAGGAACGTAAACGTTTGTATGCCCGACCGTAAAAGGTAACAGGATCTAATTCCTAAACTTGAAGCATATTCTGCAGCAGCTGATCACCGCATCCTGGTTTATAGGTTTATGGAAACCAGTGGAAAACTATGTGAGGGATACTGGGATGATGGTGAGCACGGTGCAGGACGCCGCCTACTTCAATATATGCAGACAAACGAAATACTCAATGCCGGTGCTGTGATAACGCGTTGGAGCGGTCCAATTCGCCTTGAACAAGAGCGTTTCGAGATTATGGAGGATCATCTGTGTGACTTGGCAAAGAGCAAGAGCCACGAACCATCAAAAATGGCCCTGTCTCAAAAAGTAACGGGGTTTTGTCAATTGATAGTGTAGACTTTTAACTTTTCTTTGCCGTTTTTCTTTTTTCGATATCGATTATATTTTTTGAAAAAGAGAGTTTGAAGTATGACGGTGTTTTAAAAGAAAAATGCTAGTAGAACGTCATTTTTTGAAACGTAACGTCGTAGGGCGGAAAAATTACCTTGAGCGATTTTACATATGTGATTCTGAATTAAAACTAGTATTAATTGGGATAGACATTTACTAATAAACTTCATAATTAATTTAAGACAATTAAGAACAGTTGGAAATTGATTTCACATCGCAGTCTTGATGGCAACTGCGTGTTTAACTGATTGAAATTTATAGATACATATACAGTAAAAATAATCTGTGTTACTGTCTCGGAAAGTTTTCACTCTACCTGGTCCCTATGCTAATATAATTTTTAAGAAGGAACATTGTATTTCTATCCCTTGAACACATTTTTGTGCGATGCATCGCTCCTAATTACATGTAAGTATTGAGTATTGAACATCATTTAAAAAAACATACGACTTGCTTCAAATGACGATAGCCTGTCCAACTTAGTTTTCCTGACTTTTTCCTACACGCCTGCAAATATTAGCTGATCTTTAGAATGCGTGTCCAGGCACGAAGTTTGTTTTTCAAAGTGGGGAAGAGGGCAGTCAGGAAAAAAAAAATAACAAGATACCTGAAATGATCTTAAAACGAAAGTTTCTAAACTGAAGAACTACAATGTAATTCAATAACTAGATAGAAGTTATTGCAAAAAAAATTGTTTAAATGGAAATAATTTAATTTTGTTTGTATTCTAGCCTCTGATTGGTTAATATCCAAAAAGGAACACAAATTATTTCTGTATAACCTGGTTTGGTATGGGGACACACCCCCCTGACAACCAGCTGAATCGTCTGTATCCATGCAATGCTCTCATTTCCAGTCCTCGGGATTCATGGAAAATTCCAGATTTAATAAATGTACCTTTAGCTTCAAACAGTAACTCGGATCTAACCACATGCAAACAAAAAACATGGCTGCTAGGACTATGTATCAGTTTTTACCTCCCCTTGCTTCCCATCACTTCCGTTACTAGGGTTGTATTATTGAGCGGCAAATTTGAACTAATAAAAAGCAACGAAATTTTACACTCACATTTGTTTAATGATTTTAGAATTAAATTATAAGGAATGACTCTAATTCTTGGCCAAATTATTCGAGTATAACCTGGTTTGGGTCAGTTTACGCTGTTTTATAATCCGCTTCGCGGATTATAAAGCGTAAACTGACCCAAACCAGGTTATACTCGAATAATTTGGCCAAGAATTAGAGTCATTCCTAAAATAGACTTTTAATGCGAAATTCTTAAATCCTGAACTTGAGAGTATTTTAACATATAAAAGTTCTAAATAATTTGGAAAAGGGAGGAAGTAAAAAGTTGGAAAGACTTGTTTCTAATCCATTTATTCATTTGTAACAATAATTGAACGTCGTTTTCGAAACAGAAACATAGATTAATTGAAAAGGGGTGTCGCAACTTATCAGAATGGTTTATTAAGTAAACGGAACTCATTGTCACCCTAAATGTGAGTTTCTTTGGAATAATATGGAATACATTTCAAAAAAATATTCTTAAGAAAGATAAACCTGTTAAAAATCACTAATTTAAGGCTAAAGCAGAAAATAAATCAGCCCTGTTCATTATTATATATTTATCGATATTTGCTAGACCCCCCCCCCCCCCTCTTCTCTTGCAAAATATTCGAATATTTCTCTCCCAAATATCTTAACTGCAAGGAGTTTGTAAAGATAGAAATCTGCGAAAAGTATATGATTTTTTTCATGTAAATGTACAAAATAATTAAACTTGAGCAAATATTCGTTTTAAGCATACGTAACTATAGTGTAAAATTCCTACTTTCGATTTCATTGCACATAATGGTTTTTATGGTTTATAAAAAGAGTAGAGCTGCATTAATATTGCTGATATGTGCAGGCCCGAAGGAAGCAAATTCAGTTGGGGGGGGGGGGGGGGGGCACAAGCCATACATTTTCAGTTGACAGTTGAGGAGGCACTACCAAAAATTTCCTGACAAGCAAAAAAAAAAAAGTCATCAGACGTTTTTATTGAGGGGCACAAGCGTATAATATCTATGTTTACTATAGTAATCTATATATCGGCAAAATTATTGGGGGGGGGGGGCACGGCCCTCCTCACCCCCCCCCCCCGTTCCTACGGCCATGATGTGGGTCAGTCATACGTGAAAGACATGTACGGGTGTTCATTTATCTTGTCTTATTGTCCTGCAATCAGCGCAAGATTGATTTTATTCAACAAAATCTTGCTTAAAAAGGTAATACCCGCAGAAACAACAAGCATCCTGAGAGTATTGCATTAGCAATACTAGTCCCCTACCGGCAAGTGTAATCTGGTTCCCGTTAAAAATTGAAAATGCCATAATTCCGTCAAAAATCAATGAAGCGGAATGAAATGCAAACTTGATCTATAGCACATCAAGGTAAAGTCACATACCAAAAATCAGCTCAGTATCTGCAAGCGTTTAGGAATAAAGTGCGGAAAACCCTGAAAAACTGAGAAGGTCGTAATTCCGTCAAAAATCATTGAAGCGGAACGAAATGCAAACTTGATCTGTAACTCATCAAGATACACTCACATACCAAAAATCAGCTCAATATCTGCAAGCGTTTAGAAGAAAAGTGCGGAAAACCAAGTGGGACAGACTGACAGACAGACAGAGGGACAGACAGACAGACGGACAGACAGACAGACAGACGGACGGACAGACGGACGGACAGACTCGGAGGAAACCTATAGTCCCCTCCGGTTTCACCGGTAGGGGACTAATAAGAGCTGTCCCTATATTTTCGTTTCAGTTTTCTTTATGAAATATACACAGTGGTGGCGCCGCACCAGGCACCCCTCCCCTTCTCACTGAGAAAAAAAATGAGAGGAGTAGGGAAGTATAAAGCAATTTTCAATTTCTAGATTGATTTCTATTAATAAACAATAAAGAAATTTAAATTCAAGACAACTTATGGGATTAAACTTTAAATAATTACATTAATTGCAAGTTTTGCTGTCATTAGTTTGTGACCCTCCCCCCTTTTTTTCAACCTCAACTGGAAGTCTTGGATCTATCCCCCTGATAAGTCCTTTCTACATATCATGATAATAATAATTAATTAATACTGAGAAAGGAGGTACGAGTGTACTATACCAGAATAAGCTGACAATAGATTTAAAAATATTATTATTTCATGTATTATAAAAAAAAATCTACTTCGTTGGGTATAAAATAACCAGCTATAAACAACTTACGCCCATACGTTTCAAAGATTATATTCTTGGTTTATTGTATTGAGTTTTAAAAACATTTTAAGGAATCTCTCTCTCTTTCTCTCTCTATGAGATTTCATGGTGCTGAATTCTTAGTTAAAACAAAACTGCATACTTACAGTCGCAATAAAGAAATGGAGGCAGATAAAAAAAAAAAAAAAAAAAACTTAAGAGTAATTTATATGTTGTGTATTTTTTTTTTATTTATTTTCTATTCTTTATGTTTTCTAAATAGATTTAAAACCACTACCCCCAACTATTTGACGATCAGAGGCATAAATTACTTATACTGTGATAGTAACAATAAAACATTTGGAGCACTTTATGCATTTTTGCTCACTGGGGTATAACTGAATTATGTTTCACAAATGATGACAAAATCACTTATGTGTTATATGTACACATCCATCATCAATATCCTCACTTCGAATTTATTAAATGCAGACATATTGAAAAATATATATGCTTTTGAAGCAAGATGGAAATTCACCCTTTTGTGTTACATGCATAAGAATCATCTCAGAGGATTTTTAAAATACAGTTATTATATCGATAGCTTATATATGCTGGTACAAAAGAATATAGTTATAGAATACGTGTGTGTGTATCGAGTTTCGTCAAAACACTTGCACTTGATGAACCCGTGCCCGTGACCTAGATTCTGTTTAGCCGAAATGTAGATGATTATCCAAATGCGTTTTTTAATTTTTTTTTTAAATTTTCACTTTGCACAGCAAGCTATGTTTTTATTATTTCGTTTGTTTTACAGAGGTTTAGCGTGATATCTTTGCTACATTCTCTTTTAATTTGTTTACAATTTGAGTCACGTCTGTTAACACGCACAACATTATTAAAATTGTCACAAGAATATCAAAAATAAATAAATAAAAATAAATATATAAATAACAAAAATGCTTAAATATAAAATTGTAGGTCTAATAACAGCTTTAAAAAAGCAGGCATTGTGGAGGTGGGGTGGGGGTGTTAAGGGCAGTAAAGAAAACAATTTGGCGTGAATTTCTGATAAATATAATTAATGATTTGATGGTATCATCCAGCTTGACTGAAATCATACAAATAATGACAACATTCCAGAGCATAAAAACTTTTCAGCAACATTCCAAATAGTTTAGAGCCTTTATGACGTCACAACTGACGTATTATTAGTAACGTCATATATAATGGACCTACATGTATTCACGATAAAAACCATGTTTTGCCAGATATTTATTTTAGAAAATGTTTATTCTTGAGGTTTTTTCCCCACAATAAGCGTTTTAAACGAACAATGAATTGCTTTTTTCGCATATTTTGTGAAATTTATAATTTTTTATTGTTGTATGAATTAAATGTTAACGATTGATTCACAAATTAGTGATTATTTGATGCATCAAAATTTAAATATAAAATCAAATTTCATATTGGCCACACCCACGAACAACAACGATAATAAGCATAAAGATTTGTATCGGCAATATCTTTAAGAAATGAATGTAATTTTTGAAGATTCATGAGGACATGAACTATGACGCTTCACGCCGGCATATTTCATGAAGCGCGTTAGCGCTTCATGATAAATATGCCGGCGTGAAGCGTTGTAGTTCATGTACCTCATGAATTTTCAAAAATTAAATTCATTTTTTATATTTACATTATCTATCTGATGAATAACCACAAATTACGCCATTTAACTGTCATTTTTAAAGCAAAACAGTTTGCACTATAGTTTTGACGTCAAGTACGGTATTGTGACGTAACAATGAAGATATTCATGCTCATCAATGGTAGTTCATGAGAAAATGAACAGTCTTCTAATTTGCAAGGAATCTTAAGGAAAAATATTTGGAAATGTAAATATATATCAATGGTAAGTATAAAAGTTGTTCTTGACTGTGGCCACATCTAACTTTGGGAAAATCTGTCGAAAAATCGGCATTTTTTAACGTTTTTATCACACCGTCGCATGTTCCAACCGTCGCACGTGCCTAATGGCGCATTATTTAACAAAATAAGTTACGTATGGAAAACAAGTTTGTTGTCCTCTAACATTTAATGTATAGTACTCTTGTTGAATTGATACTTTATTTGTGTGAAAAACACGGGGCCAAATTTGATGGTTCGTGGCTTTAGCTCTTTGCTACATGGGTAATGTTAAAGCAGCTGTAATAGTTAAGACAAAAGTGTTGTACTAACCAAGGGGAAAAAAAGAACACTGATGTAAACTTTATTTAACTTTTGAACTATCCGGAAATTTTAAATTTACAGTAAAATATGTCGTGCTTTCCGGAATTTATTACATCACGGTTCTTCGATTTATTTCGCATATGTTGATATCCGGTGACATAACTTTTGTTTATATCATGTAATTTGTAAAAAATGTACGTTTATTTTGCTTTGTCTAAAAAATTTCTCACTCTTCTTTGACCAAATTTTACAATGATCATGCCTCATAATAACAACAACTTCTTTTTCTGTCTTCTTTTATTTCTTTCTAATTCTATCTTTACCTGCTTTCTACTCAACGATCTATACGCGGATGATGAGGGGTGCAATTGTAAACACAGGGGGAAAATTGGCTGTTTGAATCAAATTTTAATCTTGAAAAGAATGAAATATGTCAGAAGTTAAAATAATATCTGCTAACTGCCAGGGGTTGAACGATATGAAAAAAGAAAAGATGTCTTTCAGTACTTCCGACAACAGAAGTGTAATATTCTATGCCTACGTGATACAAATTTTACTGAAGAAATGGAAAAAAACAGGAGATGAATGGGGGTATGAAGCTCGCTTCAGCTCATACACTTCAAAATATAGAGGAATAACTATTTTATTTAATAACAATTTTGATTTTGTAGTCCATGACCAAATTTTAGATAATTCTGGCAATTTTCTTGCATTAAACTTAACAGTTGAAAATAGGAAAATTAGCTTGATATGCATATATTGGCCAATTGAAGATTCGCCAGCATTTTACGAGAATTTATCAGAGTTAATAACTAAACTTTGCAATGAAGCAATTATTGTGGGTGATTTTAATCTGGTAGTATATCCAAACAAAGATTTTTTTTAATTATTTACATGTTAATAACCCAAAAGCCAGAGAGAAATTACTTGAACAAATAGATTATCATAATTTAATAGATATTTATAGAGAGTTCCACCCAGAAGCAAAACGATTTATTTTCAGGAAACAAACCCTCTGAAACAAGCACGCTTAGACTATGCTCTTGTATCCAACTCATTGTTGACTGATATACAAAACCGTGATATTCTTGGAAGTTATAGATCAGATCATTCATCAATTTTACTGACCCTTAAGTTCAATTATTTCCTACATGGGAAAGGTTTATTCAAATTTAATAATTCTCTCTTAAAAGACCCAAAATATATTGAAATCACAAATAATGTTATTAATCAAGTTAAAAAACAATATGCACTGCCAGTTTATAATGAAGCCTACATTAAGGAAATATCCAATTCTGAAATACAATTTACTATAAATGACCAATTATTTTTAGAAACACTTAGACTAATGGAGATAAGAGCTAAATCAATTTCATATGCAAGCTATATCAAAAAGGAAAGGGTAAAGAATGAGAAAGATTTAAGTGATGAAATTACTGAACTGGAAAAAAATTATGACAATAATGTTACTATTATTGCTGAGAAGAAAAAAGCATTAGAATCAATAAGGCAACATACGCTTATGGGTAATATGATAAGGTCAAGGGCAAAATGGATTAGTGAAGGAGAAAAACCAACAAGTTATTTTTTAAATCTTGAAAATAGACATTTCACTAATAAAATAATACCAAAAATTATTAAAAGTGAAAATAATGAAGAAAGGGAAATAACAAAACAATCTGAAATTCTAGAAGAAGTTGAAAAATTTTACAAAACCTTATATTCACCTCAAGTATTAGAGGATGTTATTAAGTTGAACCTTAAAAAATCCCTTGAAGAATTTAATGTTCCTAAATTAGATGACACTGAACGTTTTCAGTTGGAAGGTGTCATTTGAAATTTTCATATAATGAAGCTCTATCTGTATTAAAGACAATGTCTAATAACAAAAGTCCAGGTAGTGATGGCTTTACAGCAGATTTTTTTAAAGTATTCTGGAGAAATCTAGGTCATTTTGTAGTACGCTCCTTGAATTATGGCTATGAAATAAATGAATTTTCTTCCACACAAAAACAAGGAATAATTACCTGCATACCAAAAGAAGGAAAAAGTAAATTTCATCTAAGCGCCTGAAGGCCAATATCATTGCTTAACATTATTTTTAAAATTGGATCAGGATGCATAGCACACAGATTAAAAAAAAGCTTTACCCAAAACAGTAAGTTCAGATCAACCAGGCTTTATATCTGGAAGATACATTGGAGAGAATACACGTCTTGTATATGATTTGATGCACTATACAGAATTGCATAATATTCCTGGGATTTTAGTCATAATAGATTATGAGAAAGCCTCTGACTCCGTGTCAAGGACTTTTATTCAAGAAACATTGGAATATTTTAATTTTGGACCAAGTTTTTGTAACTGGATAAAAGTTTTTCAAAATAATATAGTTTCATGTGTGTCTCAGGCAGGAATTTTATCCAACTTCTTCAAGTTAGGACAGGGCTGTCGACAGGGTGACCCAATTTCTCCTAAAATATTTCTCTTATGTGCAGGGATACTGTCTATTAAAATCAGAAATAATGAGAATATTAAAGGAATTAAGATAAATGACACAGAGTACTTAATGTCACAATATGCAGATGGCACAATGATAATTCTTGATGGCTCTGGAAAATCATTGAAGGCTACAATGCTAGAATTAGAAGATTTTTATAAAATGTCAGGTCTCAAAATCAATCAATCAAAAACCCAAGTTGTTTGGATTGGAAGTAAGAAATATTCTGAGGATAGACTCTGTCCTGAATTGAAATTTCAATGGACAACAAACTTTAAACTTTTAGGCATTTATTATGATGTTGACTTAGCAAAAATCACAAAACTGAACTATGACAAAAAATTGGTTAAAATTAAGACCATCATTGAGCACTGGAAAAAAAAGGAAACAACTCCTATTGGAAGAATCACATTTATTAAATCACTACTTATATCACAGCTTAATCATTTATTTATTACTTTACCAAACCCACCTTTAGGTGTTGATAAAGACCTGAACAAATTGATTTTTAATTTTTTATGGAAATCAAATGTAGACAAAATATGTAGATAAAAAGAAAAGTTATGACTCAGAAGTACGCACAGGCCATCAATTTGCATGTAAGAGTAACTCTATTATGTGCACAGAAATAAATGACTTTAACAGTAATACCAGTATCATTTTGTACATGTACACCTTTGTCAATGACAAAACGCTTGTAGTTGTAATATATATTTGTACATGTACAAATCTTAAGACAAAATACATTTGAAACTTCTTAACATCCCTCAGATAAGATGGAGAGATTATCTGTAAACTTAGAAAGGTAAAACAAAAACACGTGTGTTGGTTTTCTTCTCGTTTTTTTTTTTTTTTGGGGGGGGGGGGGAAGGGGGTGTTAAATAAATGCTGTATGCCTAATTTCTAAATGATATTAAAAAGTAGCAAGATTGTTTTTGCTTTCATACATGTCGTGTGAAATCACAATTTTCAGATTTTTCCAATGAAGAATATTTTGCAAGTGTCTTTATTCAGATATAATCTGAATATATTTTTGACTGTCAGAAATTGCTCGGTTGACCCACTCCAACTGCTTCTTACCATTCTCTATCTTAAGTTGTTGCTCCCGCTACGCTCCCATATACACCTCTGTCAACGCCTGCTATATAAGATTCTTGGAAAAAATTTTAATGATAAAAATGTATTAATAATCGATTTTAGATTTGCAATAATATTCCTAACGATAATTAATTGTGAAACTCAACAATGCTCAATGGATATCAAAATTCATGGAACAGTACACTTTATCTTTGAGGTATACGAAAGGTGTCTTACTTTACCATTAAACTCTCCCGTCCACTCTGCCCAAGAAAATCCACATACATATAATTACCTTGTCTCATAATATTATAACTCTCCTAATAAATACACATACATGTTTTATAAAAATCATGACTGGATAACTCTTCTCAAGATAATCCATAGCTGCAGAACTGTAGCTCTCTGCTTGAGAAAATTCGGACAGACAAAGCAGAGAGCTACAGATCCAAGCGTTGTAAAAACCTTCGATTTACGCCGCCACTTTTTTGTCGCTCGCTTCGGCTATATATTATTTCTTGTATCTAATGCTTTCCCCTGCTTTAAAAGTGGTATCCAATAATTATCCATATATTTTACTCCTATTCCTGATACTTTATCAAAAAGATAAAAGAACCAATTGCTGCATAATTTTAGCTTATAACTTTTAAATTTTATTATTAACCTATATTTAAATGCATGTGAGGGTTATTTCTTTTGATAAACCATATATTTAAAAATGGAAAATCTTTCGAAATCAACTGAGGGCCGGTGTCATATAGTGAGACTTCTCCCATAGTGAGACTTCCTCCGGAAGGCTAGCTATATGGTGAGATATCCCCCGGGGAAGACTGGCTAAATAGTGAAACTTCCCCCCCCCCCCGGCCGGAAGATCGACTGGCAACAGAGTGAGACTTCTCCCGGGGAGGTCTCACTATATAGCCAGTCCCTCCCCCCTTTCATAGTGAGACTTCCCCTCAAATGTAGTTTCTGGAATATTTTATTTCATTGTAAAACAATATTTTTCAGTATATGAATAAAAGTTCTCCGTTAATTAATAATTAAAACATCTTAATAGCCTTTTAACAGTTTGTTAGCCAAAAATAATTTTGGGATGCCATGTACGTGTTTATTGATGTGAGATAACTGAATGAAAAATGTACGTTTTTGTTACAAGTATACATTTTTCTTTACTACATTGTATTTATTGCATTCTCCATGAAGGTTAACATAAGCAAATTCCAAGAGTCCTTGAGTAATGATCTCTTAAATATTAAATGTATTTTTGATAAGAATCATTTTGGAACGATTAATTCACTGTGCACGATAAATTTTTAATGCGCACTTCTATATTTATTCATACATGTATCTATTTTATAAGATCATTATCAAAATGCAAATATTATATACATCGTCGATGTAAATAAAATACAACTGAACATGGAAGGGGGAAGCCTCACTATGGTCGTTTAAGGGGGAAGGCTCTCTATATAGTAATTCTCCCCCCCCGGGGGGGAGTCTTACTATATATAGCCAGATTTCCGGGGGAAAGTCTCACTGGGGGGAGGGGGGATCTCACCATATTACACCTCACTAATTCAGGTTAGCGCTTTAAACTTCTTGGCTGTTGTCCGAGTAAGCTGCTGTGATGTAAAGTCAATAGGAACGCTAAGGTTTTACCAATCCTCTTTTATAACAATTGTTTACAAATTTTACGAATACTGCTTACTGGTTACATTTTTTAAAGACATATACAAAAAAATATTTGAAATCACTGTTCCAAATGTTCACTGAAAGGCAGCTTGCCTCTCCCTTCCCCACATTTTTTGTTGCAGCATATTCATACCCCCCCCCCCCCAATGTTTTTCGAGAAAGTCAAAAAGCTTAAATCTTCCCTCCCCATCCACGAAGTAAGAATTTCGAGTTTGAAAACCCCTTTTTTTCCTAGTGTTAGATTATTCAGGTAAGTTGTAATTTTTTTTCTGACTACCCCCCTTTTTTGGAAAAAAGTTTTGCTTGTAATCGCTTAGGAAAAAATGTTACATTCCACTGTCTATTAATGAAGCCAAAAAGATGACATTTCAGGCTTTCTGGAAAGCCAAACTTGTTACATGATTAAGTTCGATTTGCGCTCCGGTTATCATCATATAAACATCCATCCTGATCATCAGAAATATCTCGGGTTTTCATGGTTTAAAGATGGTATTCAAAAGTATTACGCATTTACAGTTTTGCCGTTTGGTCTTTCTTCAGCTGGTCACATTTTTACAAAAATTGTACGGACTTTAGTAAACTACTGGAGGTCTCAAAGTTTCCCTATCATAGTGTATTTAGATGACGGCTGGGCATGCGCCCCACAAGAAAAATGTAATCACATTTCTAATTCTGTATTATTGACTCTTTTACAAGCCGGGTTTTTGCCTAATTATGAAAAGTCAATGTTTTATCCTACACAAAAGTTAGACTGGCTAGGATTTACCTGGGATTGACAGAAAGGTGTCATACAGGTACCAAATAATAAGATTCAAAATATTCTAGATAAGATAAAGGCTATTCTTTTACAGCAGAATACAACGGCAAGAAATTTAGCCTGAGTGTTAGGTAAGATCATTTCACTCATTCCAGCGTTTGGTAACATACGTCAGATGATGTCAAGACATTTATGCATGGCAGTTTGTCAGAGAATTACTTGGGATTTGCATTTTAAGATTCCACATAATGTTAGAGCAGAATTAGAGTTTTGGTTAAAGAACTGTGAGTTATTACCAATATGGTTGTTAGTCCCATCAATAAAACACCAGAGCGAATAATTTTTTCTGATGCAAGCGCATATGCAAGTGCAGGCTTCATACAAGGGGACATTTTAGAGATTGTACACAACATGTTTTCAGAAAACGAATGTAAGAAAAGTTCCACATGGAGAGAATAGAAATCAGTACAGTTTATTTTAGAAAGTTTAAAAAATCATTTAACAGGCAAACTTGTTAAAATTTACAGTGATAATCAAAATGTCATTCACATTTCTCAAGTAGGTAGCATGAAGCATGATCTACACGAATTAGCTGTAAATATCTATGAAATTTGCATAAGAAATTGTATTTCATTAGAAATGGAGTGGATCCCAAGAACAGTAAACGTTCAAGAAGATTATTTTAGTAAAATTTTTGATTATGATGACTGGTCTATCTCTGAAAATATTTTTCAATTGTGCGATAAAAAATGGGGTCCATTTACAATAGACAGATTTGCTGACAATAAAAATAAAAAAGTCAAGAGATTCAATTCAAGATTTTGGGTTCCAGATACCTATGGTGTAGATGCTTTTGCTTTCGACTCATGTGAAAACAATTGGTTAGTACCACCTATCGGATTAGTATCTAGAGTTTTAAATTATATGATAATATGTAAAGCAAAAGGTGTATTGATAGTACCAAAGTGGAAATCAGCATTATTCTGGCCTTTGTTGTGGAATTACGCAGAACAAAAGTATTATGATTTCGTGAAAGAAGTCATAGAATTTAATCGGCCGACAAACTTTTTTAAGAGCGGTTCGGATAAAGCAAGTATTTTCGCAAAGTCACATTTCAATTCAAACGTTTTGATTTTGAGAATAGATTGTGCATGAATTATGCTGAAAAATCGATGCATATGATGAGTGTGAGCAGAGTTGATCCAGTATAATTATGTAGTTCCAGTAAATGCAGCTGATAATGCAGTGACGGTGTCGCAGTTTATATGTACATCATGCAAGCATATGATTGGCACGTGAAAGATTCAGTTATGAAACAAACAAGTTGTTCCAGTAAAAGTATCAGTGATAATTTAATTCTGTTAAAAATTGTAGTTGCTGGAGAGAAGCAGAAGTAAAAAGTTCCTGATTTGACGCAGCAGCATTTTGATTCAATTGTTCCAGTACATGTCTTAATTAGAGATTTAGAACTTAAGATCTATTTTGAATCATCCATTATTATAAATTTGGGAAATTGACATATGTTTATACGGTAGTAGTTTGGTATTAAAAAAAAAATTAAAAAAAAAAAAATAGCAGATTGTTGTAAAAAAGGTTAATGCACGATAGTAAGCTAGCAGATGTTTATTTATATTGATATAATAGAAATGATATTGAAAGAATAATTTAAATCAAAATTTCAGGTGAAGTTTCATGGGACACGATACAACGATTCACATATAGAGATAAGAAATTTTCTGGATACGATGAAGAGATTCTACAAATCATCAAGAGCAGCAAATCAACATCGACCAACAAAAAATACAACGGATATTTCATGGTGCATCGAAAATCATTGTCAATATCTACCCGCAGCTGTTCCATCAGTGGCCGTGTATTTAAATGGTTTAGTGCAACAATCAGTGTCATATTCAGTTTTGTGTGCTCATTTTTATAGCATTAAGTGGTTTCACGATCTAAGCTTGTTAAAAAACCCATGTGACGACAAATTATTCCAAATGATGATGGAAGGAGCCAGGAGGATTCTTGCAAGGCCTACCGTTAAAAAAGAACCAATTACTGCAACGCATCTACAAAAAATCATCCAGAAGTTCGGAAATGATCGTACACATTTACCAAATGTAAGATTATGTACAATGATGTTGTTAGCGTTTGCAGGATTTCTACGCTATAGTGAGCTAGCAAATCTTAAAATGTGCAACGTAAAATATCATGACAGTTATGTGATTGTGAATGTCGAACGCTCCAAGACCGATGTTTATAGGCGTGGAAATAATATCATAATTTCAAAAACAGGTCATTCCACATGTCCAGTTACTTGGTTACTGAATTACATCAGGCTTGCTGATTTGAATTTCAATTCCGATCAATATATTCTTAGATCAGTGAGTTATTTTAGATCTAAGAAAGTGTACAAGCTATAGTTGTGATAAATACTCCTCTTTCGTACACGAGAGCAAGGGAAATTTTTCTAGATGCTTTAACAGATATCGGATTAAATAGGAAGGAATTTTGTCTTCACAGTTTACGTAGTGGTGGGGCGACGGCCGCAGCGAACAACAATTTACCGGACAGACTAATTAAAGAACACGGAAGATGGCGTTCTGACATTGCTAAGGACGGATACATAAAAGACAACGTTGAAAATCAATGTGTTATATCTAAAAATTTGGGAATATAAATTTATTACCATTACATTATATATTGAAAATAATAATAAACAAATAAAATAAAATAACCATAATATTTTACCCTTTGAATCGAGGTTATAGCGAGTACCATTCCTAACATATGAGTTCTTTTCATTACTCTCATACTTAGAATATAATTGTTTTATATTCGGACGAACATAGTGAGGGAGAATATAAATGTTATTGCTACTGTTGTTAAACAGGCATTTCAAATCATATGCATTAGCAGACATAAAGAATGGCTCCTTCCGAAAAGAATGGTTTGTGTTTTATAATTTTCGATTGAAAATTGATTGCGCGGCAGCCTCGATATTAAGAGAGGGGTTCCCCGGTTACCTGGAATGCGTTGCACTCCTTGTGTTATTATTATAGGTATTACGTATTTTTTTATTTACTGAAAATTTCGGTTAAATTGATAAATACGCGAACTCCTGTGGTTCAAATGAAGGATACCTTCTTCAAAGGGGAGATAATTACAAATTAGAGTAAAATTACTGCCATCTTTTAAAAATCTTCCTCTGAACAGGAAAGGTGAAATTTATGTAGAAAAGGTACCCTTGCTTATCGTAACAATGTATTTAGTTTGTTCACTTAATACCCAGGAGCAAAGTAGATTTTCAAGAAATAATACGTTTTCACTCTATTAACAATAGAGTCCCCCTTCCAACACCAAAACCCCTGACACTGGTGCCACAAATTTCACAATTTTAGAAAAGGCACACTTGCTCATCATAACCATGCAGTTTAACTGCATAATTCGCAGGAGTGCAACTATATAATCAATTAATAGAGCCCCACCTAACACCAGAACCCCGAACCCAGGGGCCATGAAATTCACAGTTTTGGAAGAGATACCCTTGCTCATCATAGCTATGCATATAGTTTGTTAGCTTAATACCATTTTCAAAGAATATAATGCACTTTCACTATATGATGTATATACATGTAGCTTCACCTAACTCCAGAACCCCTGGCCTTGGGGCCATGAATTTCACAATTTTGGTAGAGGACTCAATGCTAATTACAGTCATGCCAATTTGACTTATCAATATCCAGGAGTAATCAAGATCCAGACCTGCACCCTGAAAGTTGGGAGAAAAACTTGTGTCAAACTATACATCTTATTTATAACATTACCAATTATGTCCAATGCATTTGTTCTTTCACATAAATTTGTTCAATCAAATTCATTTAATATATTTCCTGTTCAATTGAACTCGGACAATATCATTATTTTTACATATCAGCAATGAAATAATTCCACGAAGTGCATTCTAAATATGTTTATTTTTGTATGTTATAAGCATCACAAGTCTACACCATTACTCCACTCTCACACATTAATTAACAAGAATATCAGGATGTACTAAAATCACAAATTATCTACAGCATTTCATAGATCAAACATGATACTTTCAGCAGGATGAAAAAAATTTCTGCATATTATAATAAGAATGAACAGACATAAGCAAAAATGACTAAATAAATTCTTAAATCACTGATCAAGTCTGCAACATTGTTTAAATCTTAATAAAAGAAAATGACAGCCATAAAATAATTCATGTGTGGTAAATCAAAACACGATATATTTCATAAATTGAAAAAAAAATTCCACACCAATATTCCTCTGTTTTCATGATGTGGGAAATTCAGTCAATAATTTATTTTATGTCACAAGATTTCCCGGACTCATTGGAATTTCTACTTTCTTATTTCTCCATGGGATACCCCCCCCCCCTTACATTGTGACATCACTTTACACTGTGACATCACTGTACATTGTGACATCACTGTACATTGTGACTTCACTTTACATTGTGACATCACTTTACACTGTGACATCACTGTACATTGTGACTTCACTTTACATTGTGACATCACTTCAGTCCGAGTCCTCGTCACTGCTATCTGGCCCACTGCGACGTTTCATAGACTGTAGCGCCTTTTCTCGGAGTTGTCGTTCACGTTCCACTTCCTCTTTAGACTGGATTGACTGCAGCGCCCTCTCTCTTAATCGTTTCTCCAGGGCTTCCAGATCTTCCTGGCTGTCTGAATCCTGTATAGAAAAAATCATATCAACAAAGTAAGGTCATGACATCAGTACCATCTCCTGTGTATAACAAAATCATATCAATCAACAAAACAACCTCACATCAATATTGGATAAAGATCTATTACAGACATACAGCAAAGTTATTTACAGGAAACTCACTTGAATCATATAAAACGACCTCTCAATTTAGACTCTTAACACGTTCTATACAGAGCAGAAAACAAGGTATAACCACAGGTCTTCTTGTGTCCAGTTTAACCATTGACCATGTGACCTCAAAACCGATCATCTATTCCTTTAATTGGGGGTACAAGTGTACCAAAAGCAAAAGGTTTTTCAAGGTATTGAGCAGAAACTTGGTGTACAGACTTACAAATATGCCCCTCTACTGCTTCTCCCACCTCTACAATCAGACCCTAAACCCCCCCCCCCCTTCAACCCTCCTGAAAATCAGACCCTAAAGTCCCCACTCCTCCTGACAATCTGTATTACACACCTCTACAATCAGATCTTAAAGCCCCCCCCCCCCCCCCATCCGACTGATAATCTGTATAACTCACTTCTCCTTCAGGCCCCTTCGGGTTGTTCTTCTTGTGTTTGTGTTTCTTGTGTTTTTTGTGTTTCTTGTGCTTCTTCTTTTCCTTCTTCTTTTTCTTCTTCGATGTTTGAGATTCCTGTTAAAAACAACAGCTGTGGTTAGCGAGCTTCCTTAACAAGAACATTTACTTCATTGATGTCAGTCAACGAAATCAAAATATAATGCATATACCATAAAAAATGTAGGGACATTATGAATAAAATCAAAACTGTATACAAAGTGCTACATCTAACAAAGCAATACTAAGCCTCCAATACCTCGGATTCACTCTCAGAAGCCTCCTTTTTCTCCGTTTTTCCCCTGTTTTGGATCTCTTCCATGTTTTCCTCCTTCCTGTCCTCTCGAGGCTTCACCATGACAACCCTCTTGTACCCCTCCTCCTCCTCGTCCATGTAGGGGGTTCCCCTTTTGTCCCCCCGCACATCATCTTCCTCCCATCGTCCACCCATCACACGGCGCTCGTACATACTCTGCTCTTCTTTACCACGACCTCTGAAATCTGAACTCTCACCCCTGACCTCAGCACTGAAATCACGGGATCTCTTGGATTGAGGGTAATTCTCTGATCCACTAAATCCTCGGTTTCGTTTGCCCCGTGGGGAATATGTCCTCTCTGGAGCTGGTGGTGACCTGGATCCTCGGACCTCTGGGGAATGCGACTTTTTACGTCGTACTTGTGGTGATCTGGACCGCCTGGCTGGGGGTGATAGAGATTCCCTGTCCCTGAGTCGAGGGGAAGGAGATGGACGTCTAGATCTCTTCCATCGGTTTTCTTCTGAGGGGGATCTCCTTGTTGAACGAGAGACTGGTGACCTTTCACGCCTTGATGTTTCTCTCTGTGTGGGTCGCTCAACAGGCGAGCGCCCACGTCCCATTGGTGGAGATGACCTCCTACGAGATGACCCGTCCCTTTCCCTGGGGGGTGGGGATGACCTCCTGCGTTCCTTAGGGGGTGGGGATGATCTCCTGCGTGATGACCCATCCCGTTCTTTGGGGGGTGGGGACAGCCTTCTTTCAGGTACACTGGAGTCGGAACTCTCACTATCGCTGTCCTCTGATTCATCTCTAGGAGGAAGTTGTTTCCTTGGTTCAGGTGATGGCCGAGTTCCTCTCCTTGAGCTTCCCAGAGACCTTTCCCCTTCTCTTTCTCTACCACGTATTCCGGGATCTTCGCGTCGTACATGAGATTTTAACTGAGTACCTTCCCTCTGTTGTTTTCTTGGAGGGGGTGAAGGAGTTCCTGATTCTGAGTCTGAATCTTCACTTTCTTCTGGTTCTTTCTTGGCAATGACTCGCTCTTTTCTGCTGACTGGAGACTGTTTACGTTTTCTGGCCAGTTCTGGTTTCCGCCTGTCCACCTGTTTTCTCTCTGAGGACTGCTCCTTCACTCCTCTCCGTTTTGGAGACGAGGCTTCACTAGATTCAGACTCAGACTCTGAAGAGGAACTTTCACTCTCCTTTCTCTCCTTGGCAGGCGACCTTCTCCTAACCTCTGGTGACCTCTCACGACCCTTCTTGACCTCAGGTGACCTCTCACGGCCCTTACGCTGTCTGACATCAGATTTACTTGACACAGGCCCCCTTCTCTGTTGTGAATCTTCCCTGGCACTTCGCCAACCTTCAGGTGACCTTGAATCCCTTCTTAATGACCCGCCAGGCTCCCTTCGTCTGGGAGGTGACCCTAATGATTCCCTTCGTCTGGGAGGTGATCCCTCGGAGTCCATACGTCGTCTGTAGGGAGGGGAATCATGGGAATCTAATCTACGTCTTGGGGACAAATTTCTGGGAGGAGACCTCTGACGTCTAGATGGGGATCCCCAGCGCTGCGGAGGGGAGTATCCCCGAGAGTAACCATCTCTCCTGACTGGGCTTCTGAAATTACAAAAGAGTGGAGTAAACAATGGAATCAGAGACAGTCAACTGTTCATCCTGATTGGCAAAATTGAAATAAATTATACAGTAAGACATGCTTATAGTGAACAAGCTTATAAAGAATTACAAACAGTGAACTGTTCATCCTGATTGGAAAAATCGAAATAAATTATACAGTAAGACATGCTTATAGTGAACAAGCTTATAAAGAATTGCCATTTCAGCGAAGTGAATTTCATTCTTCATGACTTTAAAATATATTGCAAACTTAAGGGATATAACGAATTACATTTAAAACGAAGCCAAATTGTCCGTCCCTGGCACTTCGTTATAAGCCTTATTTACTGTAGATTAATTCTGAGTAGTTTTATGCTTCCTGTTTTGAAATTAGGAGACTGAATCACATTAGACACTAGACAAAGTTCTGCAAGCCCTTACAATGTACTCAAGATATTAATGTGGACCTGATTCAGAGTTGAACCTATTTTTACTTAATTAAAAGCACCTAAATACAGAAAAGAACCTCCCATTCTTGTGAATATGAATGGGAAATATGGCTAAGTGACAGGTATCCAAAGCTGAATCTCGAAGGTGTTATATATTCCTAGCTTTGGCAGATTTTGTTGTGTAATGGGTTTTTGCCCTCTACTGTAAAGTAAGATCAGACAGTTTGTGGTATTATTTCAAAGGATTCAGCTCCCTTATTTATTGACCAATTTCTCTGAAAATTGGATTGGTTGCTTCTCAAATGTGTGTTCACAATACTGTATCTCAGATTTTTGATATCTAGCTTAGTTTTGGAATTACTGAGGGAAATGTTAAATTACGCTAATAAATTGGTAACATTGAAGGGCAAATGGCTGTAACTTTTGAATTAGAAGATTTATCAAAAATCTGAGATACAGTTTTTAAGTTCAATCTTTAATCTACCCTTAGGCAAAATGACCACTTTAAATACAAAAAAGTTGATTAAAAAAATATCTATGCACTAAAATTTACATAAAAATTTAAATAATTTTTAAATAAGTTATTAATTAAAGTTTAAATTAGGATAAATAAATAGTAAATTTAACAAGCTTTCAAATGATATATACTTTTATTATGTTATCTTTGATAATGAAAGAATTACATGCAAATTAAATTCTGGCATTTGGAAACCTTTGGTGAATCCTTAATTCTAGGGTAAGTCAGGGTAATTTTGACATCCAACCATTTAATTTCGACCACAGGAACACAACACCACACAAAGATCTACGGAAGTGTTGCGACAAGTAAATTATTCGGAATTATAGAAAACTATTCCTCAAATTGTATGTCCTAGTATAATTATTCATCGCAAATATGGCTTGATCAGAGATAAAAAAAATATTTTTCATTTATGTCTCCAGTTTGACGTTCGAAGTCCCCGTCTTCAGTGCGCTTGATTTGATCAAGGAAATGCAAGAGAGACAATTCGTACAACCTTTTTTAAAGTTTAATCTTGTTCAACAGTCTACAGCACGAATTAAATTAAAATCGTTTTATTTTTTCTTGGAATATCTTTAAGTTGCAGAATTTTACAAATTTATCTTGGATTTCTCTCAAAATGCACAAGAAACGTCCATTTGATTTTGGTCGTAATTACCCCTACTGATTTTAAGGACGCGGGGTAAATTTGACCACTTATTCTGAAATATGTGTAAGTTGTCTTCAACAGCTGTTTAATGCAATGCAGAAATAGATCTTCCAAAAAAAAATAATTATACTGTATATGTACAATTTTATCTACACATAACCTTTTATGTTAAAAAAAATGTCAGATTATTAAAATAACATATGCATGCTTAGCTATATATATTGTTCGGGCCGTTCACCAGGGTGCATCACCGATCGAGGTGCAAGAGAACACGTAGTCGGCACTGGCTTTGAATTTACACATGACGAGAGCAATCCAAAAGATTCCAAACCCGTCAGATTAACAAAAGAGAGGGTGCAGGCAATATTAAATATAAAAAAAAAAAAAAAAAAATCAGGTTTTTGTAATTTTTTTCATTATCATGAACACGTAGACTTTGACGAATAAGACTGAGGCTATCGAAAACCAACGAACCAGTCGTATTAAGATCGTTTCACACAGTCCAGGTAGAAAAAAAATCCAAATAGTACCCAAAATATCAGAACAACACACCAAAAGAGCCGCAACAATCTTGAAACAACAAAAAAACATAGGTAATCAGAGATTACAGAGCTCACCTCAACGAATGTTGTCTTTAAGTAAGGCAAAGTCCCACACTAAACTAATAATCTAGGAGTGTGCATCCCTAGATGCAACATTTATGCAATTTTGGTCTGATAGGGCTTGCAGTTACTTGGGAATGGACTTATCTGAAAACTTAAAACTAGACACTCATTCAGAAAATGTAAGTCAAATCCAGCATCCGAAGCAAGTTTTGAGATTGTTCGTCCCTTGATGCATCATCCATGCAAGTTTGGTTCAGATAGGCCTTATAGTTACTTGGAAATGAGATCTGCTCCAAAAATTTTAATCTGGTCACTCATCCGGAAAATATAGGTCAGATCCAGCATCTGAAGCAAGTTCAGTAGTGTGCATCCTTAAATGTATCATCCATGCACGTTTGGTCAATATAGGGCTTTTAGTTACTTGGAAATGGGGTCTGCTCCAAAAACTTTAACCTAGTCACTCATCCGGAAAATATAGGTCAGATCCAGCATCCGAAGCAAGTCCAGTAGTGTGCATCCTTAAATGTATCATCCATGCAAGTTTGGTCAATATAGGGCTTTTAGTTACTTGGAAATGAGATCTGCTCCAAAAACTTTAACCTGGTCACTCATCCGGAAAATATAGGTCAGATCCAGCATCCGAAGCAAGTCAAGTAGTGTGCATCCTTAGATGTATCATCCGTGCAAGTTTGGTCAATATAGGGCTTATAGTTACTTGGAAATGAGATCTACTCCAAAAACCTTAACCTAGTCACTCATCCGGAAAATGTAGGTTAGATCCAGCATCCGAAGCAAGTTCAGTAGTGTGCATCCTTAGATGTATCATCCATGCAAGTTTGGTCAATATAGGGCTTATAGTTACTTGGAAATGAGACCTGCTCCAAAAACTTTAACCTGCTCCAAAAACATTAACCTGGTCATTCTTTAGCTGAAATTGCAGCATCTGAAACCTTGACTGGTACAATGAAACACACTAGAAGCATCCTCCATGCATCTCTGACTAATATAGGCCATAGAAGTACTTGAAAAGAAAACTGCTCCAAAAACCTTAACCTGGGATGCCGACGCCGACACCGACGCCAAGGGTATTACATAAGCTCCCCCAACTTCGTTGAGGTGAGCTAAAAAACCACTATGTTACTCGAAATACTGAAATGAAATGATTTGTTTGGGTTTGGGTTTTTTTTTTTTTTGTTTGGGGGGGGGGGGGGGACAGAGGACTTTGCTTCTGTTAATCTTTATTTAATTGACTTGATCAAATTTCTCAGTATATATCTCTTTTAAGAATTAATAAAACACGTAAAATACGCCGTATATTAACAACGCATTCCAAATGAATGTGTATATGGTAAAAATTAGTGAAGAAAAATATATGCAATTCTAATGCTATGCTCAAACCTTATACATATATATATATATACAATCTGAATGACTGTTGTGAAAAGACGACATTAAATAAATCCCTTTTGGGTTGGACAATTTAAAAATCATAACAAAGAAATTATTTGTGGGATCTGAGAATTTTCTTTTATCTATTTGCATAACTATATATCACAATTTTAAACTAGAACTGTCCAAAAGGGACAAATACCCCCCGCTGGGTTTTTCAGAGGTGCCAAATCACTAATATTTTATGGATCTACGAGGTGTTTACAATTTTCTTATTAACATTTAGCGTGAAATAAATAATTGCTCATTATATTTTTTTAATGAATGAAACCAAGGAACAACCTAATAAAACATCAATACCAATACATTGTAATTAC
This sequence comes from Saccostrea echinata, assembly GCF_033153115.1. Lineage (NCBI taxonomy): Eukaryota > Metazoa > Mollusca > Bivalvia > Ostreida > Ostreidae > Saccostrea > Saccostrea echinata. The sequence continues at coordinate 6,817,614 of NW_026889756.1, read as the reverse complement.
ATTGTTTTTTAATACATTGAAAAAATAAGTTGCAACTATCTGTCATCTTTTTGAGACATGACATTCTGCAAATTGATTGTTGAAAAAAAAATCAATTAATTACAAAATCAAATTAATCTTGATAACTTTATATCAAATTCATTTTAAAAATGAATGGCTGGTCATCCAGTAACTATGTACTATGACAGACAATAAATTACAATTAAGAGAATTAAAGAACAGAGATCTTTAAATTCCCAGGAGATATAGATAACACATGCTTGATCAGAGATGCCCTAACAACTTCCCACACTGAACTCATTAATTTATCTCTAACTGGATGATGTCCACTCATTACTCCCAAGGGACAAATGGATTTACACTATCTGCTGTGTAATGTAAAAATTGCTTTTAATACTTGGTGATTTTTTTTTTTGTTTTAATGAATAGTTTTAAGCTGTAGTTCACATTTTTGTACAGATGTTCTAGATTCTGTGTCTCAAACCTTAGAAATAAACCCAAAATGACTAAGTCAATAAAAATAAAAAGAAATTAAAAAAAAAAAAACCTTGTAAAATGCAGAAAAATTATCAAATAATGTTGAAAATACCAGGTGCACATCTTCATATGGTAAATAATGAGTGTACAAATTTTCATACAATTCTATGAAATAGTCTATGAGAAAAGGTCAGGACAAAACCACATAATAAAAATGAAAAAAACATCTGTAAAATGCAGAAAAATTATTCAATCATGATGAAAATACCAGGTGCACACCTTCATATGGTGAATAATAAGTGTACAAATTTTCAGACAAATCTATGCAATAGTTTCCGAGAAACGCTCTGGACAGAATCTTGTCTACAGACAGACGGACAGACGGACAGACAGACGGACAGACAGACGGACATGGTGATTCCAATATACCCCCCCTAAACTTCGTTTGCGGGGGGTATAATTATAGAGTTGGCCAATTAAAAGCAGAATTTAGAATAAAGAATAAGAATTAAGACGTCTAAAAGACAGCATTGAAAAGCTTATGTTACCCAGCCCATTTCTTTACTGTATGGATACTAGTACTTATCCATTTTAATCTGTTTACTGAGAGAGATAGAGATGGATACACGTATTTTCTAAATAAGGCAGTATAGTTTCTCGGACCATAAATTTTGAATAAAATGCGACAGGTAAAGTTTACTTGCATTGCAAGAGTTATCTTTCTTTTTGATGTTTGTTGTGGTCGAAATTACCCTGAGGCTGGTCGAAATTAACCCGTGCAACATGCTTACTAATTTTTTAGACCAGTTTGATATTTTTTATGCATTTCTGACTCATAAAGCAGAAAAATATGAGGAAAAATCATTCTTTTGTACTTTGAACTTATTTTAAATACATTTGAAAACAGTCGTGTTTTGTGGATTGAAAGCCATAAATCAGCAAAAGTGGTCGAAATTACCCCACTCTACCCTATAGTGAACATGAATCAATACACTTGACTATGTGGAACATGAAATTACTTCAAAATAAAGTAAAAATTGTCTTATAGGATTAATGCCCCACATAGAAAGGGCATATCTCAAAATAGCCTTCCACACTAGGCAAACACAGAAAGGGCATCTCAAAAGAGCCCTCCAACACTAGACAAACACAGAAAGGGCATACCTCAAAATAGCCTTCCCACACTGGGCTATCACAGAAAGGGCATATCTCAAAATAGCCCTCCCACACTAGACAAACACAGAAAGGACATATCACAAAATAACCTTCCCACACTAGGCAAACACAGATAGGGCATATCTCAAAAAAGCCCTCCATAGCAAACACAGAAAGGGCACATCTCAAAATAGCCCTCCCACACTAGGCAAACACTGAAAGGGCACATCTCAAAATAGCCCTCCCACACTTGGCAAACACAGAAAGGACATATCTCAAAATAGCGCTCCAACACTAGGCAAACACAGAAAGGGCAGATCTCAAAAAAGCCTTCCCACACTAGGCAAACACAGAAAGGGTATATCACAAAATAGCCTTCCCACACTAGGCAAACACAGAAAGGGCATATCTCAAAATAGCCTTCCCACACTAGGCAAACATAGAAAGGGCATATCACAAAAAAGCCCTCCCACACTAGGCAAACACAGATAGGGCATATCTTAAAATATCCCTCCCACACTAGGCAAACACAGATAGGGCAGATCTCAAAATATCCCTCCATAGGCAAACACAGAAAGGGCATATCTCAAATAGCCCTCCCACAATAAGCAAACACAGATAGGGCATATCTCAAAAAAGCCCTCCATAGCAAACACAGAAAGGGCATATCTCAAAATAGCCCTCCCACACAAAGCAAACACAGATAGGGCAGATCTTAAAAGAGCCCTCCATAGCAAACACAGAAAGGGCATATCTTAAAATAGCCCTCCCACACAAAGCAAACACAGAAAGGGCATATCTTAAAATAACCCTCCCACACTAGCCAAACACAGAAAGGGCATCTCTCAAAATAACCTTCAACACAAGGAGGATCAATACCCTACACTAGGCAAACACAGATAGGGAATATCTCAAAATAGCCTTCAATATAATCAAACACAGAAAGGACATATCTCAAAATAGCCTTCCCACACTAAGCAAACACAGAAAGGGCAGATCTCAAAATAGCCTTCCCACACTAGACAAACACAGAAAGGGCATATCTCAAAAATTTGGAGGATCAATACCCTACACTAGGCGAACACAGATAGGGCATATCTCAAAATAGCCTTCCCACACTGGGCGAACACAGAAAGGGCATATCTCAAAAAAGCCTTCCCACACTAGGCAAACACAGATAGGGCATATCTCAAAATAGCCTTCCCACACTGGGCTATCACAGAAAGGGCATATCTCAAAAAAGCCTTCCCACACTAGGCAAACACAGATAGGGCATATCTCAAAATAGCCTTCCCACACTGGGCTATCACAGAAAGGGCATATCTCAAAATAGCCCTCCCACACTAGGCAAACACAGATAGGGCAGGATCTCAAAAAAGCCTTCCCACACTAGGCAAACACAGAAAGGGTATATCACAAAATAGCCTTCCCACACTAGACAAACACAGAAAGAGCGTATCTCAAAATAGCCTTCCCACACTGGGCAAACACAGAAAGGGCATATCTCAAAATAGCCCTCCCACACTAGGCAAACACAGATAGGGCAGATCTCAAAAAAGCCTTCCCACACTAGGCAAACACAGAAAGGGTATATCACAAAATAGCCTTCCCACACTAGACAAACACAGAAAGAGCGTATCTCAAAATAGCCTTCCCACACTAGACAGACACAGAAAGGGCGTATCTCAAAATAACTTAGAGGATCAATACCCTACACTAGGCAAACACTGAAAGGTCATACCTTGAAACAGCTTAGAGAACTCTGCCATATCTAAAAATAGCTTAGAGAAGAACTCTGTTATTTTCCTAAGAGGACTTTTAACCCTTCTGGGGTAACTAAAGGAAGTTTATATCTAAAAATAGCTTTAAGGACTCACTGAAAATTGAAATTGCAAATTCCTATTGTCTTTATCTTGGTAGAATTAAATTGGATAAAGACTTTAACACCTAGTGACATGAGCATCATTTGAGGTTATCTTTTATCTTTCATCTTTTATGGTGAAATAAATCACTAATTCCATGGAAGCTTTTGGGCGAGTTTTGTTGAAGTTTATCTGGTGGTTCTCAAAAAGTTGAAAATGGGGAAACTACAGACAAAATACAGCACATGAAAGACAGACAGATGGACACTAAAAACACTCTATAACCAGAAAATCTCATACCAGCATTAAAGACAGACAGATGAACACCTGACAATCTATAATCAGAAAAGCTCACATCAGTATTTAACAAGGTATTCTTGCCTTCTATTGTCATAATATGGGGATGATCGTCTTCTTGGTCGCCGTGGTGATATATAGCGAGGTGAAGGTCGTCTGTATCGGACCGGACTAAACCTGCTTGGTGGAGGTGAGTATCTGCAATAGGAAGTCACAGTTATAAAAGGATATTTATAGATAGACAAGTCACAGCTACAGAAGGATATTTATAGATAGGCAAGTCACAGTTATACAAGGATATTTATAGGTAGACAAGTCACAGTTATACAAAGGATATTTATAGATAGACAAGTCATAGTTATACAAAGATATTTATAGATAAACAAGTCACAGTTATACAAGATATTTATAGAATAGGAAGTCACAGTTATACAAGGATATTTATAGACAGACATTTCTATGCGGAGATAGAATTAATTATATAGATATACAGACTGAGATAACATGTAGATATGTAATACAGACAGACAGGTCCATACAGATTTAAAAACAATCTATGCTTTAAAGTTAAACTTCTTTTTGGTCCAAACTGAAATTTTCAGGGTCTCCTGTTATTATACAGGGCTTTGTCAGGGTTAGGATATTTTGACATTAAACACAAGTACATATATCTTGTTCTTCTGATTCTACCACTACCCCTACATATACCTTCTGCGTCCCGCCGGGGAATATCTACGATCTCGTCCACGAGGAGAAATTGGACTTCTGCCTCTATCTGTTCTTTTTCTTTCTAGAAAATAGTTAGGAGCACAGATTAGAACAGGACATCATGTAATCATAGACACAGAAGTCAGGGATATCCCGGGACATGTTATTATAGACATTGAAATCTGGGATATCCCAGAACATGTAATTATAGACACATAAGTCAGGGATATCCCTGGGCATGTCATTATAGACACAGAAGTCAGAGATATCCCTGGACATGTAATTATAGACACAGATGTCAGGGATATCCTGGACATGTAATTATAGACACAGAAGTCAGGGATATCCCTGGACATGTAATTATAGACACAGAAGTCAGGGATATCCCTGGACATGTAATTATAGACACAGAAGTCAGAGATATCCCTGGACATGTAATTATAGACACAGAAGTCAGAGATATCCCTGGACATGTAATTAGACACATGGAAAACAGGGATATCCCTGAACATGTAATTATAGATACATGGAAAACAGGGATATCCCTGAACATGTAATTACAGACAGTGGAAAACAGGGATATCCCTGAATATGTTATTATAGACACATGGAAAACAGGGATATCCCTGAACATGTAATTATAGATACATGGAAAACAGGGATATCCCTGAACATGTAATTATAGACATATGGAAAACAGGGATATCCCTGAACAAGTAATTACAGACACATGGAAAACAGGGATATCCCTGAACATGTAATTATAGACATATGGAAAACAGGGATATCCCTGAACATGTAATTACAGACACGTGGAAAACAGGGATATCCCTGAACATGTTATTATAGACACATGGAAAACAGGGATATCCCTGAACATGTAATTATAGACATATGGAAAACAGGGATATCCCTGAACATGTTATTACAGACAGTGGAAAACAGGGATATCCCTGAATATGTTATTATAGACACATGGAAAACAGGGATATCCCTGAACATGTAATTATAGACATATGGAAAACAGGGATATCCCTGAACATGTAATTACAGACACGTGGAAAACAGGGATATCCCTGAACATGTTATTATAGACACATGGAAAACAGGGATATCCCTGAACATGTAATTATAGACATATGGAAAACAGGGATATCCCTGAACATGTTATTACAGACAGTGGAAAACAGGGATATCCCTGAATATGTTATTATAGACACATGGAAAACAGGGATATCCCTGAACATGTAATTATAGATACATGGAAAACAGGGATATCCCTGAACATGTAATTATAGACATATGGAAAACAGGGATATCCCTGAACATGTAATTATAGACATATGGAAAACAGGGATATCCCTGAACATGTAATTATAGACATATGGAAAACAGGGATATCCCTGAACATGTAATTATAGATACATGGAAAACAGGGATATCCCTGAACATGTAATTATAGACATATGGAAAACAGGGATATCCCTGAACAAGTAATTACAGACACATGGAAAACAGGGATATCCCTGAACATGCAATTATAGACACATGGAAAACAGGGATATCCCTGAACATGTAATTACAGACATGTGGAAAACAGGGATATCCCTGAACATGTAATTATAGACACATGGAAAACAGGGATATCCCTGAACATGTAATTACAGACATGTGGAAAACAGGGATATCCCTGAACATGTTATTATAGACACATGGAAAACAGGGATATCCCTGAACATGTAATTATAGACATGTGGAAAACAGGGATATCCCTGAACATGTAATTACAGACATGTGGAAAACAGGGATATCCCTGAACATGTAATTATAGATACATGGGAAACAAGGATATCCCTGAACATGTTATTATAGACACAGAAGTCAAAGACATCCCTGGACATGTAATTATAGACACAGAAGTCAGGGATATCCCTGGACATGTAATTATAGACACATGGAAAACAGGGATATCCCTGGACACAAAATGATGTATTACCTGGAGATGCCTCGCTATCTGAAGATGAAGAAGACCCGCTGGACTCGACGTCATGTTTCCTGTATTGTCTTCTTTTCTGTGCACCTCCCTTATCAGGAGAACTCTCAGATCCACTCCTCTCTTCTCCTTTCTGTTGAATATGACAAAGAGTTTAGATCAAGTTCAAGGTCCGGAAAAAAATCATAATTATTTTCAAGATTTCCCTCAAAATTTTAAACTAATACAAACATTTATAACACTGTAAATAACATATTTCTTCTGTTTATTCATTAAAAGAATCATTTTAAATATTGATAACATAAAGTTTCCAGTAAAATGTTCAATTTTGTGTCCTTATCGATGTCAAACAACAGTAGCATTTGGATCTCGCCAATCCCCCCTCCACCCCTTCATATTTTATCTGACATTGTTTTTTTTTGGGGGGGGGGGGGTTGAGCATGATTTAATTTTAAATAATGTGTATTTGCCAAATACACATTTTTACCTTGATTTTCTTTTTCTACACATCTCCACACTCCATACTTTAGATTTTTTAAAAAAGTCTCCTAGTATTTCGACTACAAGCTGAATGAATTATACTGAATAAAACTTAAACTTAGTTGTATTTTGACTACATTGAACATAAATTGAATGGAATGCATATTCTGTGCCATTGCTGGCAGTAATGTATTGTAATTGGCAACTGTATTATTGCCAACTGTATTATTGATAAGATGTACTGTTTAATCAAGAGTTTGTAACTTTACTGAAAATATTTTATCACAGACCATTGGTTAAAAGTAATGGAACCTATGAAAAAAACTAAGGAAAGACTGCAGACAATGAGAGTGGTTTGTGTATAAATGCATCATTCCTTGCCATACAATATAGATAAAATTCCCTTACCTTGGTTGTTTTTTTTGGATTGGATGGCGACGGAGACCTTGAGCTGCCAGAACTGCTAGAGGATCGGGAACTGTAAGTCAGTAAGACATTTCTCAGCAATGTCATACAGTACAACATTAGAAGTTTGTTAATTGTACGTTTTTGTGAAGGAACTTTAGTATATAGTCCAGTTGACTAAATCAAAAACTATCAAAGGACTGAACTTAGTGTTCACAACATGAGCAATCAGTCTGAAATAAAGGACTATAAAAAGAATATTGGCAGACTAACCTAGACTTCTGTCCTCGTTTTTTTGGACTTCGTTCAGTGGATCGTCGCGGCTTTGCTGGACTTCTGCGGCGTGGGGACACACTTCGTCGCCTTGGTGATGACCTCCTGCGGGGTGAAGGTGTACGTCGCCTATATCGCCGTGGAGAACTGCGTCTTCTGTTCCAGGAACGACTCCTTGACCTTCGTCTGGCAGGAGAGCGACGCCGTGATCTGCCAGAACAACACATCACTGACTCAGTTAATTACAGGGCTACTCTCAAGGATACTTTGTGCAAAAGTTTGGTTGAAATTGGCCTAGTGGTTCCAGAGAAGATGAAATTGTGAAAAGTTAACAATGATGACGACAACAACAATCACAGACAATGGGCAAATTTTGATAAGAAGAGCTCACTTGAGCCTTTGGCTCAGTTGAGCTAAAAATAATATGTATACAGCCAAATTTTCTATGCTATTTTAATAATTAAGATCTTACACTATTAAATGGTAAAATAAAGTACTGTATAGGGGATTAATTTCACGGGTTGTAATTTTCACGTTTTTCTCTCCTCGGACACGATCGCGGTTTGTTGAATTCGCGGAATCGGTATATGATAAAAGTTACCTCCTTTGTCTTTATCCGTATAATCCATAGTATAGCTAGATCGACATTTATCAGCGTTATGTATTCACTTCACGAACAGGGTAGATTTATATAAAATTATTAGATTTAGTAGTTAATTGATGATTAATCAAAACAATTTTTTTTGACAATAAACGTCAAATGACTTTCCTATAAGTGCATGTGTACGTACATCTTTCCGAAGGTATAACATATCGCAGCGAAAAAAAAAAAAAACACTGGACGCTAATCAATGTATCAATGTATGTAGACTTAATGATATCCTTCCATATCTTCAGCAAGTTCGATAGTTATTCGAATAATATTTTTCAAACCAAAATTTCCATAAAAACTAATACGCATAATGCTAATGCAGCAAACAAATACACGTGGTAACGTTACGCACGGGTAATCAAAACCGATGACCCATGCGTTTTGACTGATGAAACATGTGTCTATTAAAACAACTTTTGGTAATTAGCTGCTTATTTGAATTAAAGTAAAGCGTGATAATTAAGATAATTGAATGACAAGTACTATACTCGTAATTACTGAATGATCATGTATTGTACATATATATACCTATCGTAGTCTATTCTCAAATTTCCAAATAAAACATCGAGGTTTAATATTTAAAACTTATTCACTGTTTCTTGAATTCACGGATTTATTAACACCGTGAATATAGCGAATATTAACACCGCGAGTTATTTTCCCCCTATACAGTAAACAGATTCACTGACATAATGTACAGATTGATTATTTGATATTTTTAACATTTCCACCAACTTAACATGAATGATTAAATGGGAGATATAGATATAAACATGTTATTGTCGACACACATTTCACTACATATCCTCACCTTGATCTAGATCTGCGACGACGACGGTCCGCTGAACGACTTCTATGACGACTGTGTGACCTACTTCTAGATCGGCTCGATGATTTTTTCTTCTGTTCTTCCTTTTCTGGCTTTATCTCCTTCTTTTCTTCTGTCCCATTCTGATTTACCACATCGTTACCACTACAAGACAGTAATAAACAGTTACCATAGCAAGACAGTAATGAACAATTACCACTAAAAGACAATAAAAAACAGTCACCACTAAACGATGGCTAAAAACACAATAACATTGTTACCACTAAACATACTTAATGATCATAATGAACACAGTTACATTTTTACCACTACATAAAGGGAAAAATACACAGTAATGTAACAACATAGGCAAGAATGCAGAGTTCAATGTGACAATGAAGTGACCTCCATAAAGGACAGGACCTATACATTGTGATGGTGAGGTGATCTTACTTATGTGTTGTTGAGGTGACCTTACTTGGGTTTGACCTCTGTGGAGGAATCATTGGGTTTCTGTGTATATATGTGATGATGAGGTGATCTTACTTATGTATTGTTGAGGTGACCTTACTTGGTTTTGACCTCTGTGGAGCAATAATTGGGTTTCTGTGTATATATGTGATGATGAGGTGATCTTACTTATGTGTTGTTGAGGTGACCTTACTTGGTTTTGACCTCTGTGGAGAAATCGTCAGGTTTCTGTGTATATATGTGATGGTGAGGTGATCTTACTTATGTGTTGTTGAGGTGACTTACTTGGTTTTGACCTCTGTGGAGGAATCGTCAGGTTTCTGTGTATATATGTGATGGTGAGGTGATCTTACTTATGTGTTGTTGAGGTGACCTTACTTGGTTTTGACCTCTGTGGAGGAATCGTCAGGTTTCTGTGTATATATGTGATGGTGAGGTGATCTTACTTATGTGTTGTTGAGGTGACCTTACTTGGTTTTGACCTCTGTGGAGCAATCGTCAGGTTTCTGTGTATATATGTGATGATGAGGTGATCTTACTTATGTATTGTTGAGGTGACCTTACTTGGTTTTGACCTCTGTGGAGCAATAATTGGGTTTCTGTGTATATATGTGATGATGAGGTGATCTTACTTATGTGTTGTTGAGGTGACCTTACTTGGTTTTGACCTCTGCGGAGAAATCGTCAGGTTTCTGTGTATATATGTGATGGTGAGGTGATCTTACTTATGTGTTGTTGAGGTGACTTACTTGGTTTTGACCTCTGTGGAGGAATCGTCAGGTTTCTGTGTATATATGTGATGGTGAGGTGATCTTACTTATGTGTTGTTGAGGTGACCTTACTTGGTTTTGACCTCTGTGGAGGAATCGTCAGGTTTCTGTGTATATATGTGATGGTGAGGTGATCTTACTTATGTGTTGTTGAGGTGACCTTACTTGGTTTTGACCTCTGTGGAGCAATCGTCAGGTTTCTGTGTATATAAGTGATGATGAGGTGATCTTACTTATGTTGAGGTGACCTTACTTGGTTTTGACCTCTGTGGAGCAATCATTGGGTTTCTGTGTATATATGTGATGGTGAGGTGATCTTACTTATGTGTTGTTGAGGTGACCTTACTTGATTTTGACCTCTGTGGAGAAATCGTCAGGTTTCTGTGTATATATGTGATGGTGAGGTGATCTTACTTATGTGTTGTTGAGGTGACCTTACTTGGTTTTGACCTCTGTGGAGAAATCGTCAGGTTTCTGTGTATATATGTGATGGTGAGGTGATCTTACTTATGTGTTGTTGAGGTGACCTTACTTGGTTTTGACCTCTGTGGAGCAATCATTGGGTTTCTGTGTATATATGTGATGGTGAGGTGATCTTACTTATGTGTTGTTGAGGTGACCTTACTTGATTTTGACCTCTGTGGAGGAATCGTCAGGTTTCTGTATATATATGTGATGATGAGGTGATCTTACTTGTGTGTTGTTGAGGTTACCTTACTTGATTTTGACCTCTGTGGAGAAATCGTCAGGTTTCTGTGTATATATGTGATGATGAGGTGATCTTACTTATGTGTTGTTGAGGTGACCTTACTTGGTTTTGACCTCTGTGGAGCAATAATTGTGTTTCTGTGTATATATGTGATGGTGAGGTGATCTTACTTATGTGTTGTTGAGGTGACCTTACTTGGTTTTGACCTCTGTGGAGCAATCATTGTGTTTCTGTGTATATATGTGATGGTGAGGTGACCTTACTTGGTTTTGACCTCTGTGGAGGAATCGTCAGGTTTCTGAGGAGATCCTGACTTCCTCTCTGGAGTTGGACTCTTCTCTTTCTTTGGAGATTTTGTGGGGGAGGACTCCCTCTTTCTTTTTGGACTCTTACTTCTAGATCTTGACCTCCTAAAAAGAACACAACAGTTTTCCTTTGACTATCTAAAAGGTATATACCATACCTCTAACGGAACATACGTATGAATGTGGCTGCCCCTACCCCCTCTCTTTCTGCAGTATTCACCTTCTAAGCCTTTTCTCATGCTCTTGTCTGACCCCCCCCCCCCCTGAAGTATTTACCTTCTAAGTCATGTTTGTTTAATTATGTTGGCCCCACCCTTACGTACCTCACCAGTGTTCCAGCTAGGGTGAAATAGAGGGGGACCGTGCCCCGCCCTCAAATCAGTACGCCCCTCTGCCCCCCAAAAGCGCCCCTGTGTCCCCTGTCAGTGTCCTGTATTATTCTGACTGTCCTTTTCCCTCATTAGAATAATTAGTGTGTTCCAATGCAGATTACCCAAGGACAATCAGCAATTCATACCTCCTGTCATAGTCTATTACGCAATGAAACTCGTATTACGGTACCTATGTACTGTGCAGGTGCCCACTTTCAATCACAGGTGATTAGGTAATTACTTTGATCACTTGACAGTGTGAATAGGGGTTAAAAGCTGAAATACTTTAAGAATGTCCAAGCTATCTGTTTTAATTAATATAAAACAAGAGTCTTGTATTATAGCGTTCTAAAAATAAATCACGAAGTGAAAGTAGAATTAACATTGACCTTCACTTCTTATTTATAAATTCTTGACGTTTTTTTTTTTTTGAAAAAAAGAAGTAATTCAATATTTAATAGCAAAGAAACAAGTATAAATATTCATTTATTTTCTCCTTAATTATGATTTTTGACACTCTGGAAGGTATTCTATGAGGTTACAGATATGTATACATATTAAATGTGTTCTATTTCATTGCAGAAGTTTAAAATCATAATTTTATTAATTAAGTATCTGCCAATAACATGACCAATATGATAAAACAAGCAAAAAAGATATTGGCTTTAAATTGTATGTTTAATTCTAGTACTAATATGTTACTTATAACCTACAAATACTGTATCCATATTTTATACATTTGCCAAAAACAGACCCCAATCACATGTACTGCACTGAATATATTGTGAGACACCAGCTAGTTTATAAGAATTTATATGGTTGTGTTTTTGAAAATAGGAAATAAGAATAGAAAATGATTAAAAAAGAAGAAGAAAAGTAATATATAACCTCAGAGGATTTTTAAAATTCTTTTTATATGTTAATTAATATACAGGGTAGCTCTAGATTAATTAGGCCTAATGTGTGTTTATATATCTTTCAAATCAATAAGGTTAAATAAATTAATATTTGAAGGAGTTCATTATTATAAGGGTGAAGTAATGAGATACACCTATGTAACAAAAGCTCGCGACAAACGGTACTTGGCGAAAAAGTGCCCTCCTCTTGCACCCCTCCATTTTCAGATCCTAGCTGGAACACTGCTCACTCTCTCTTTCTCTCCTCTCCAAATATTCCCTCCCTCATCTCTTCCTTTCTGCAGCATCTACCTTCTAAGCCTTTCTCTCCCCCCCCCCCCCCCATCTCTTTCTTTCTACAACTTTTACCTTCTAAGCCCCTTTCTCTCTCTCTATCTCTCTCTCCCCGACCTTTACCTCCTAAGCCTCTCTCTCTCTCTCTCTCTCTCACTTACTTTCTGCAGTGTTTACCTTCTGAACATCTGCTCTTTCTCTCTCTGCAGCATTTACCTTCTCTCTCTCTTCTCCCATCTCTCTTTTTCTGCAGTGTTTACCTTCTGAGCCTCCCCCCCTCTCTGCAGTGTTTACCTTCTGAGCCTCTCCCCCCCCCCTCTCTCTTGCAGTATTTACCTTCTGAGCCTCTCCCCCCTCTCTCTGCAGTGTTTACCTTCTGAGCCTCTCCCCCCACCTCTCTGCAGTGTTTACCTTCTGAGCTTCTCCCCCCCCCCCCCTCTCTGCAGTGTTTACCTTCTGAGCCTCTCCCCCCCTCTCTGCAGTGTTTACCTTCTGAGCCTCCCCCCCCCCTACAGTGTTTACCTTCTGAGCATCCCCCCCTCTGCAGGGTATACCTTCTGAGCCCCCCCCCCCCCTCTGCAGGGTATACCCCTTAAGCCTCCCCCTCTCCCCACCTCTCTGCAGTGTTTACCTTCTGAGCCTCTCTCCCCCTCTCTCTGCAGGGTTTACCATCTGAGCCTCTACCCCCCTCTCTGCAGGGTTTACCTTCTGAGCCTCCCCCCCCCCCCCCCCCCCCCCGCAAGGTTTACCTTCTGAGCCTCTTCTCCTGCTCCTCCTGTTCACGCAGAGTCTCCCGAATCTGTTCCTCATGTTTCTTTAAGTTTGCCTGAATTCTTTCCTGCTCCGCCTGCAATATGTCAATATGTTTATACATACAATGAAATTTTTATTCTCAGTTTATAAGTACAGTTAAACTGATAAAATCTGGAAGAAAACCAGGAAAATGAAATTACCCCCCCCCCCTTCAAAAAATACAATGGAACCCTATTTTCAAATAAATAAATCTTTTTCCTTCACTGCAATACTTCCAACACTGACCTTTTTTCGCTTGATCTCCTCTTTTTTCTGTTCCACAAACTTGGCCGGGATCCCCCCAATGTTTTCCTGAGCACTACAAAGGTGTTCCCAGAGCTCCCCCAGGAATATCCGAGCATTCTTCGGGTTTAGGAATCCAGTAAGGTTGATCTGCATCTCCTTTGGGTCAGGGAACTGTAAAGATAGGGGAAGTAGCCACATCAACAGCTATAGCTATACAGACATGAAGCTTGCCTGGTACAAGCTTGAATATACTTACCTAGAAGACTTCTTACTGAACCTATATTTATATCACATGTTTTGTATAACATACAGTATTACAAACCTTTTTTTATTACGAACTCCTTAATCTATATATCATCCTACTCATAGTTTGCTAATGTTAAAAAAAAAAGATAAAGAACTTAAAAATACATTCATCTCTAAGTTCTGATTTATAAGTTCCACTGTACTTTACTCCAGGCAGGGAACTGGATAAATTTTCTTTTAACAAAATTTGCACATCAATTACAATACACACAAAGAATACACATATAGCTCAGAACAAACTGGGAAACATGAAACCCTAATTTGGTGTAATTTGCAACAATTTGGGGCTCCACACGGACAGGCTGACCAATCGCCCTGTAGTGGACACTCCGGTCAATTAAAACATCGTCGTAAGAAACTCCCTGAGGTCGAAAATTCCATCATTTCCTTCTTCCTATTCCTGATTTGTCTTCCTTGATAATCCGAGTCTCTGAAACGTTTATATGTATACACAGTACAGCCCCCTCAGCAAGCGTCCATCTAACACTGATGTGCTGGAATAAAAAGTCACCCATAAGCCTTCAAATTCAGGAGAGTCCACGGCAGTTTATTTCACGTCTTACATTTTGATTTATCACCATTTTAAATAATTTAAGAGTTTTTTTCCTAGTCTCTCTCTCTCTCTCTTATCTTTTTTTTATTCTAACCTTTATCCTCTTCTTGTCCTGAACACAAGGGTTTCCTCCCAACACAAAAACGCTGCAGTAGTTATGCATCAAGTAAAATACCCCCCCCCCCAACTACACCCCACCCCCTCAGAAATCCTACCCATTGTCACCTCCTCAGAAATCCTACCCATTTTCACTCCCCCCCCCCCCCCAACCCTTAATCAAAATGTTTATAAAAAACATTTTAAGAAACTTCAAATATACCTGACCCTGTTTTATTTTTACCCCCAAAAAGTGTAATATTGTACATAATATCACAAACATCCCTTTTTCAGTTTTTAAAGAGATTTCAAGTCAGATTTTGCTGAAGTTATCTGATATATTTCCAAAGGGGTACAAACACTATCTGGATAGCTGTACTACACAGAGTTATCTGCCCATGATGAGAAGTGAGGCATACTTAACTTGTGTCAGACAAACTTGATCGGCGATCCTCCTGTTTAGAATTTTAATGTCGACTTTATCCTCCTGTATAGAATTATAATGTCGGCTTTATGATGGAGGGACAGAGAATCAAAGCTGTGTCAGTGAAGGAATAATCAAAAGTGTAAGTCAGCCAATCAAATTCAACATACATGTCATCCAATCAAATTCAAATATTTTCATCCAATCAAAATTAGATATTTTCATCCAATCAATATTAAATATTTTCACTCAAGCAAAAATTTTCATTGAATCATTACATACAATTTACATCTAGTTTTTTTTACACACTGTGAATGTAGAAAATGTCTGCTCTGAGAGAATTTGAAACATTCCTGGCAAATTTCAAATATGTTGTTATTTGTATTTCTAAAAATTAGGATTGCAATTATTTGGGATCAAAACACATTATATACAGAAGTCAGACAGTTTCACAGACACTAGTTGCCTAAGAATATAAGTATCAAATACATATTCATTTTTTATCATAAAATCTATCTCATATATAAATCATAAGAGCTAAGAGCTTCAGAAAAGCATACTTAGTGAAATCCATCTTGTTTTAAAACTTCCCCACAAACAAAGTCAAAACCTGTTCATAAGAAATATTCAATCTTTTCTGCTTGTAATTTTATGATTGAAATTTTAGGAATTCTTTACCCTGGGCTCCAACTGGTTATAAACAAATTCCACGAGGACGTCATCCTCAATGCCTAACAATTCCGTGATTCTCTGAGCAATCCAGGGCTTGATCGTGTCCACGTTAACCTTAGACATGTCAACCTGTAAAAGGACGTACTAGTAAAGTCAGCATGTAATTCACTTAACAGTTACATTGTAATTCAGGCTACAACACAAATGTAAGACCACAGTTATTAAACAGAACATATATACACTAGACAAAATTGCTAATGCACTACCTACATAAATTAACATTTTTCTTTTTCAAAACTTGTTTATGATGTTTTTGATATATAATTATGTTATTTTAATAAAATGAGACATTTAAATGTTTTAACTGATAAATAACAGCAATGTTTACTGAAGCGTAACCACTTCATAGAAAAAATTAAAATCATATCCATACTTTTTTGGTGGAATAAATTTCTATTTTTTTCTTTGTGGTTGTGTTCTTTATGTTTGTACTAATTAAAAACTCAGAAAAAAGTTACACCGTATGCGGCGTTTGACTCTAGAAAGCGTGCTAAGGCAGCCAGGATGGTGTCTGCAGGGGGTTCCTTTGAAGAAATTTGTGAAAAATTAAAACAATTCAAAAGATTATGCATTTCTCTGGTGAAAAATTGTTGAAAATGAATTAACGATCATAAAAATGTTTACAATAGATATCGACGGCATTAAGTAAGCACCACACAATAACTTCAAGATTGTTCCACAAAATTGGGGCAACCGGAAGTTGGGTAGATTTGGTAGGGACACCAAGGCACTGGATGACTACTAAGCGATATGGTAGTCAATCAGGGTGTATCATTTGATTTTTAAGTGGGAGACTGCTCCCGTCACAATGTCACAGACCAACATCAGTAATCACCAACTTCAAATCTTCGCAAAAACGGTGCGCAGTGCAAGTCGGGACATTGGTTTTCGGACAAGAAGGTCCTTTAAGGGTCTTGACATGTCACCAAGACATTTGTCAATCCAACTGTTTTGGAAAAGATGGCATATTTTATATACTAGTACCAATCAGGAAAATGATCAATTCACAAATAAAAATAATAAGTGGTGCATTAGCAATTTTGCCTAGTGTATATGGCTACAATATAATCACTTTCTTTTCCATAACAACAGAGATGATACCTGCTATAAAATCATTTGCTAGGTTCAGAGTTGTTTTCCTGAACTAAGAAGTTACTTAAAATATTTATTTTATTTGATATCATATTAAAATGGAACAACATGGTCTGATGATAAAGATTTCCTATTTCCAGTAACACATTAACAAACCTTTCTTTCCAGTCCATCGTTGAACTTCATGGACTTCATCAATTTTTTCTTTTTGTCACTGAACCTATTATCCTGGTCAGCCGTTGTGCCCTACAAAGACATTAGATTGATTACTGTTATAACAAAAGGTTACAGAAAATAATATTGAATTTAACTTTGTCAAAATACATTGCTAAAGATCTTATAAGAACAAGGGCACTGCAAAGCGGAGTATCCCCTCCCGTAAGTGTACATGGATCCTGATGTAAATTATTACTTCTGTTAAGCACATACTCACCCACACATTCACAAGAGCGTTACTACATCCCCTTCAACTTCGTTGCGAGGGGATAATTAAGTTTATATAATCAGCCAGTCAACAAAGAAACTTCTGACCACTCATAATATTTCATATATTAAGGAAGTAAGAACGGAGACCTTCAAAGTTATTGCAGGATTGCAAATAAAAATAACCACTTGCAAATGCAGGTAATTTTGTCTCTGGGTCACAAACTCTCGAGGATCTTCTAGGCAATAGCCCACACAGCCATTGAAAATGCTATCATAACTTTTATATAACCCAACTATAGTTTGATTCTACAGGTACTATTAAACACACTTTCACTGTTCCCTGCCTACAAATGTTACCTATACCCTGGGAGGTTTGAGAAGTGAAGTAAAACAGAATTTTATACGATGCAGTGTTTTCCCCAAGAACCGGCTACCTTGTTGTAAGGTCCAGAAAGATTTAGTCCATGAACCTCAGTCTTTAGCCTGTTACAATTGATCTCTAACCATTTACTTTGAATTAAAGGGAAAAAATTGCAAGGGTTGTCAAAATCCACATAAATCATAGATTACTGTATGTATACTTAAAAAAGTGGGCTTCATATTTTAGTGGCTTTGGCATGGACAACAATGCACTAATTCATGAATAGCACTAATAAATCATTTATTAACACAATACATGGCACGAACATGTGTAGCGCTAATTTATGATTACACCAACAACTCCATACCCCTTGATTGCGCTAAATTTTGAATATGCCAATTTATGTACACGTACTGTATTCTACTGTTAAAATGAAAAATGTCCTACAGACCCGGTTAAATGATAGAATGCGTTCTGTATGTTGGCAATGTAGCAAAGTAAACACAGGGGATAATTCTGCGTGCATTTACTATGAAAAATCCAGAGAGTTAATGTCAATATAGTGTGTAAATTTGAAACGAGTAAAGAATGTTGAGAAAAAAGTGTTGAATTCTTCTATTATATGGATTAAATTTTTGGGTATCCACAGTCTCAAAAAGGCTTCTTATCATTAATTTGATAGTTAATTTCAATGCAACTTCACTTGTTTTCTTTGAAATTGTTTTGGAGCTATTCTGCAATTTTCTGCAACATTGCGGTTATATGGGAGGCATCCTAACTGTAGTGAGGGCCTGTCCAGAGATAGACAGAGCATTCTATCGTTAAAACGATATTGTCCTATGGACCCATTTTAACGATAGAATTTGTTCCGTGTATTGGCAACGTTGCAAAATAAACACGGGCGATAACTCATACTCTGTGCATTTTCTATGAACAATCCAGAGAGTTCCGAATGTTAACATGGCGTAAAATTTGAAGCGAGAAAAAAACGTTGAGAAAATTATTTGAATATTCGTATTTAGTATGGATTTAGAGCATTGGATTTTAAATCTGAGGGTTGTAGGTTCGAGCTACAGTGTGGACACCCCTAGCTAATTGGTCATATTGGCGCCCAACTACAAAACCCATATGGTGAGTGGTGTTTATAGAGTCTCGTGTGTGAGATTTCTCAGGGGTAAGAAATCTCAAGAAAAAGAAGGGGGAAGTGTAACAAAGTTAAAAGTGGCATTGTAAATACTGAGGCCACGCTCCTACTAGCACTAGCTGGCTATGCGTTGTATATATTGATGCCATGCTCCTACTAGCACTAGCTAGTGGGTTTACCCTTTAGCTCAGTCGGTAGAGCGTTGGATTTTAAATCTGAGGGTTGTAGGTTCGAGCCACAGTGTGGACACCCCTAGCTAATCAGTCATAATATTATTCTAATTACTGGGCTTACAGGAGAATGCAAGACTGACCACTAATTACATTGAGATTATGATACATAAGGAACAAAAAAATCATACAACCAAGTGGACTGAAAAATGTGGCGCTAAAATATAAATATGGGTTTTACAGTAAAACTTGTAAAGTTCTCGCTAGGTTTTGATGTTTATTTGCAACCCTTTATCGTCTTGACACAAATGTAAATTGATGAGTGCTAGTTTGAAGTAACTAAATTAAAAATAAGAAGATTTTATATGACTAATTCTTTAGCTTATCAATTCTTGTGTTCAAGAACCCGGCCTCCAAAACCCTGGATTTGCAGGAAGGGAACCCTGTGGCGTTTCCGATCCGCTCGCTGCTTTCATACCACCAATACCCATGGAATACAATGACACAGTGCATGCGTACGAATAAATTTAACTTGCTGCTTAAATATTGGGTGCTTTAAATTAATCAAAGAGTAAAGAAACCTTAAAAAATCCTGCATCAGTCATCCTCCACGTTCCAATATGGCCACCGACTAATACCCACAATGCTCTTCACCGGTAGTTCCTAGACCACGTGTGCACTTTCATTTTCGATGACGACGCAGAATGGGTAGAACAGTTGTAGCAGATGAACAGTCACAGAATTATATTTACGAGGTTCTGAAGACTGGAAAATGGGGTATAGGTCTGATTATTGGACAGATGACGTCACAGAAGGACTTTGCTGTGAAATTGATCCGCACACCAGAACCTGCGGAAGATGAATGCAGCGAGGAGCAAGAATCCGCAACTCCATCAAAAAAGAGGAGAAAAAGCAAACCCGAGAGTCTCACCAGCATGGATGAACAGTGGATTGCATTGCATGCGAAACAGGTTACGCGAATGTTGCCGGGGGGAATTGATGTAATTGGACTGTTTGTTGTGGCTCCCCCAAAAATGATGCAGGCAGCTCAAAGTAAACTAAGACAGATTCTATTTGCCATACAGAAAGTTCTGAAAAGGACATTTCCAATGGAAGATGACCAGAACATCACTGACCGAGTTTTACTTCAAGTATGTACAGAAACGAAAAAATACACTTGTCGTTCGTTGGACGTATCAAACCCTAAAAGCGACCTAAGACCTGCAGAATGGAAAGTGCAGACGACGGGTGAAAGCTGGTGTAAGCTTCAGTCATGTGTCAGTGTGAACATCCACATTCATATCCCAAAGAAAAACCAAGATCAGATGTTCTTTAAGCGGATTCAGAGTGCCATCTTGCCGTATTGTCAAAGGATTCAGGACGGTGTGATTCTAATAGACGACCAGTTGCGCGTTGCTCAGGACCCACTTGATCCTCCCCAGCTGGAGGGGCGGAGAAGCAAGACAAAGGAAAGAAATGCAATTACAAAGAGGCTGAAGGAGGTAACGTTCCTGACCCAGCTAGAATCGAGTATTGCTACGGCTCCAATCATTGAAGATTGCTGTTCACGCATGACCATTAAAGGCTGCATAAGTTGTCGAGCTTTTGTTCACTCAAGGTCAACCGTAGATGAAGCAACACGTGCCATAAAATCGGACTTTATCCGAAGTTTGATCAGCCGCTGTGAATTACTTAGCGAAGACATAGACGTTGTGGAAGAAGATACCAGTGTTAAAGAACTTTATGATACCCCGATTAGAGTTTTTGGAAGTCTGCCATCATCACCCATTGAATTCTGTGACTATGTATTTCAGGATGAAAAAATTGAAGAAGTTATTGAGAGAATCAAAGAATTGCTGGATGTATCGGTAACGGAAACTGACCTTGATTTATCAAGTGAAAAAGTGGCCACTGAAGACGATTGGTCCAAAGCTAAAAATTCTCAAGAAGAAAAGTTAATGAGTGAAGTGGAATCGGGGGCACACATACGGGATATTCCTGTCGGGGCAATCCTAGGGGTGATTGTGTTGATCCTAGCTGTTGTGTTGTATACAGTCATTTCCTAGATGACAATCTTCAATATCATTGTTTAAATAAATACAATTGGGAACATAAAATTTTAAATCTCTACATATTTTAATCTTTGTTTTCTCTTTTGAAATTAAAGTGATTAAATGTGTCATTAGAAGGGTTTGATTTTATTGCAGTAGTTTATGTATTCACCATGTAATGGGTAAATATATTCAACTTTGACTGGATTTTACTGGCTTTGGAATATATAGTGCTTCTTTTCACTGTCAAAAGCTCCAAGTTTTATTCTACTTAGAAATATTATTAAATAAAGTTTACTAATATAAACAATCAAATAAAAGGCCTGGAAATTTTCTCTTCAGAAGCAATATAATTAATTTCTGTTTCCAGAATTGATCTAATGACCCCAATCTAATTAAAATTAGATCCTTTACGCTCCCGTAATGCGACATAACAAAATACGGGAGCATAAAGGATCTAATTTTAATTAGATTGAATGACTCGGACATATTTTTAGCCTGAAATGAATTATGTAAACATTTCAAATGTTCTGTAGTAATATGGTCATGCCTGGTGTTAAAATACATTTTCATGTACATTTAAGTCCAGTGTAATTTGAAGTGGGTGGTCACTCATCTAAGTGCTATTCATGTGTGCTGCACCTCGACCTGCCTGAAATAGAGGAAGACTCTACTGCATCAGAAGAAAATCTTACTTGTAGCATCCCCATGTACCGTCCGCTACACTAGTAATGCATTGTAATATGCAATTGTCCTATTGTTCAGTGTTTCTGTTAACACAAATCTCTGTGTAATTAATACTTAAAAAAATACTTTTTACCCCCTAAAACATCACCTAAAGGGTCTCATCATAACACAGAAAAAAAAGTACACAATGAAATTTCAAAATATACAGTTTGCTGTTGCTTTTTATCTTGTTGCCCGGATGGAGTCTGCAGTTTTATAACATTTTCACCTTCAGGTCCAACAAATATGTTGCCCTCATATCCAGTCAATAACTGTATAATAATGCCTTACAACATATGCCATATTTGTCCGGAGGGTCCATTGTTTGAATTCTTGGCATCCAGATTAACATGGCTGTACTGTCTACTGTATTATATGTTGGGCCTTGAGAAACAAGGGCCAGGCTGCTTGAAATAGGGAAAATTGGTGACATTTTTGTACGAAAGTAAAATTTCTGCAAATGCAATACATAGCAAAACGGAAGGCATTAATTCATCTTGAGTATATTATATTTTACACCTGAATATGAGCAATTATCAATGAAAACAATGCTTTGGTGCAATATTCATATGTTCATCAATAGTTTGATATTTAAACTGTTACATAATTCATGGTCACATGATCTTTTCTCTTTAGTATTCATAAGTCAATGATCTAGGTAAATTATCTACTAGTTTTTATAAATACTGCAAATAAAAAAACCCTCTTAATTTCCAGTCTGTAAACATATTTTAATTTTCATGTTTGGGCTCTATGTTTTAATGATACAAGTATAAGGCTTTAAGAATCATCAATCCTGGCTTGTCTATCCTTTAAATCTGTTTCTGGAAGATGCCTTGTGACAAGTGTAACAGGAAAGGAGAAAATGTATGTACGGCCCAAACCATTACATTCCTCCCTCCTTAAATTGTCTTGACTTGCTCGAAAATACAACCCAAGTTCTTATTAGCCCCTGGCAGGACTTTCGCCTGCAAGTCCAGGGGTGGTCAACGGCACCAAATCTGTAACAGGAAAGGAGAAAATGTACGGGACCCCTGCATCACTAGTCAGGTACTCTACTGACTGAGCTACCCAGGCCAATATCTACGGCCCAAACCATTACACAAGATTAAGTCAGCAAGGTCTTATTTTGGAATTTTAGTGCCAACCAGGTAAACCATATCATGTACAGGATTAACAGAGGCAGTATTGTGCTCTACTGTCTGCAGATAAAGTTCTGTAACGTGCAACGCGGCCGAGCTGGTGTGTGGTGATATGTCTGTATCACCGAGGCATTACACTCAGGTTCGTTAACCTGTTAACTCGGGTTTTTGTTGACCAAATACAATGTCTTTACAAACTTTGATACAATTAAAACAAATAAACAGGGTTTCCTCTTGATTGGATGACCACTAACTGTGGTCAACGGGTATCTCCCGCAAGCAAATTTCTCTGGTCCTGCCACTCCACAGGTACTGCTGCTTCCTGGCACTTCCCCCACTTCTGTGGTATGCCACCTCTCTCCTTGCTAACCTACTGCCTGATACAGGTCTTGCGTGTTAGCTGATGATATAACCTTTACTGCGTATCCCCCGAAACTGTGTGCCTTATTCAGGTCTTATCACAATGTTTAAGAGGTTAAACAGCCAAGGTTTAACAATCAGAGAGTATCATCAGCACTGTAATACAGCGTGTATTAATTCAGTACAGTCTCTCAGTACCTCGGCAGTTTTGACCTATTTATATGATCGTAGAATTAATAACTTTTAGTGTTTAAGAAATTAAACAAAAACGTACATCCAACGTTTTATATGAAACTAAACGACAAAACCCATTTTCCGTTTCAGTTCTGATGACATGGTAATTTAACACACGTAACAGATCAATTAATAGATTAATTTTTTCATTATGTAGAATATAAATGATAAAAAAGATGTATTTATTAACATTTGATGACTTTTTGATGACTCTTTCACTGTTTACCTCACCAGGTGAGTGATGTGGCCCATGGGCTTCTTGTTAAGATGCATATTTAGCAGTGTTAAGACAGACAAGCTGTTTAGCTGATCACTTGAGCTGAAATCTCTAGTGAGATTTTCTGATTACATTTTAACTGAGGTTCATCTGTAAACTTTTCAAAATTTTGACTTTTTCTCAAGATCAAACCATTGGGCCTATTTCATAATTGAACCAAACTTGCCACAAAGTACGATTTAGATTTGATTAAAAAGGGGTATGCTCTCTTTCAAGGGGAGATAATAAGAATTAATGAAAATTAAAAGGATCGATCTTTCAAAAATCTCAAGAACCACTGGGCTGGAAAAGATGAAATTTAATATGTAAAAGCTTCATTACATAATGTAGAGTGTTACAAGTTTTGTTCAATCATGACCCACAGGCAATAGGGTGAGGCCACAAGCAGCAGCAATCAGAATCTTTCACTAGAATATATAGAAAGAATCTTCTCAAGAATAGCAAAGGGTATGATAAGTTATATTAAATTGGGAGGCATCTTCAGGCATTGATGATTTAAGTTTGTTCAAATCATGACCCCTGGATGAAGGGTCGGGCAACAATGGGGGAGCAAAATTTTACATACTAGGAATGCTTATTATTAAGAATAAAATATTCATTATAAAATCGGCAAGGGTAAGATTAGTCATATTGATATGAAATCATTCTCAGGTAGTGTACATTCTATTTGTTCAAATCATAACCTTCAGGGATATTGTGGGTCCATTCCTCAGGTAGTGTAGATTCAATTTGTTCAAATTATGACCCCTGAGGATAGGGTGGGGCCACAATTGAGATCACAATTTTACATACTAGGAATACATAGGAGAAAAATCTGCTGATGAAGAACAGCAGGTTCATTAAGTGACTCAGGTGAGCATTGTAGCCTGTTAGTCTCTGTTTGATGTCTGTTATGAACAAAATGAAAATTTCTTCAGCTGTGCTGTACAGGTACTGTACTGAACGACCACTCTAGCTTCTGTGCTGTACAGGTACTCTACTGACTGATAAATTCAGCCTCTGTGCTGTACAGGTGCTCTACTGACTGACCAGTTTAGCCTCTGTGCTGTACAGGTGCTCTACTGACTGATCAGTCTAGCCTCTGTGCTGTACAGGTGCTCTACTGACTGATCAATTTAGCCTCTGTGCTGTACAGGCGCTCTACTGACTGACCAGTATAGCTTCTGTGCTGTACAGGCGCTCTACTGACTGAACAGTATAGCTTCTGTGCTGTACAGTACTCTACTGACTGATCAGTTTATCTTCTGTGCTCTACTGACTGATCAGTTTAGCCTCTGTGCCTACCACATTCCCCTCTTTAAATGTATTTGTCCTCCCAGGATATCAATCATTTTGAATGATATTTTTTCCAAAAAGAAAAGAATTAGTTAAATTTTCATGACCATTTAGACTGTTTTGTACATTTTTTTTTATTAAGTTCGAGTAGGAGTAAATCAACATACAGTATTTTACTTTCTAGTGATATGCATTCATCGTCATGTACTGATCGAAGATTCAATATTATAAATATAAATCAAAATTCCAATTCAATACAGAAAAAAGTTGTAAGACTTGTGTTGTTTTTGTTGTTTTATTCCTTAGTGACACTAATTATAACAATGTGATTGACAATAAATTATCAGATACATAATTCTAAAAATAGTAACAGCAACAATCACAATCATGTGATATCTATAAATAGTAACATGATTATCAAAGAACATAAGTGAACAAGATTACATCAAGTGATAAATATATAGGTCATGTGATCAGTAATAAACGTTGTTTGGGATGTGATCAGACTTGTATTTATTTATATAAGTTAATGTCGACATAAATAGTCCTCGGCATTCTAGCTTCTTGTTCCTAACTTCTGTGTAAGAAATCTGCCTCCCCAAGTTGAGATTCCACATTTTCATCGTGTTTTGAATAATGACCCAATCTGCAGGTTAAATTACAGTTTTCTCAACAAAAAGTGACAAATCACATATAAAATATAAAATAGAATTCTCCAAAATACTAGCTCAAAATTATACAAAAATTTATCAGTAGTTTTCCACAATAAAAATTACTAAAGTAAAAATTTAGAACAAAGAAAATCAATTCATACAAAAGTATTTCATGATTGTAATTGGGGAACTATATTCTTAGAATAAGTGTTTTGTCTGATATACCTGGTATTGTGTACTCAGACTATTAGAAACATGCTTGAATTTTTATGAACTTCCACTGGTGGATTCTACATATTAAGATGGTATATAAGTTCACAATTGTCTATATGTACACATACAATAGTGTATACACATAGGAATATTAAACTACAATATTACATTAGTTCACAATTAGATCATGCTATTGCACATTCCCTGGTCACAAACACAAACTGGTGTTACAATCTTAGAAATGTCTGGACATGAATCCGTAGGAAATTTTAAAAAAAAAATGAATTTTACCAAAATTTTTCCATCATGAAATATGAATCATGTAAAAATTCAAGAGCAAAGATTCTGAAGCGAAAATATAATTCACAGATGAGATACAACTGTTCTTATAAACAATAGTAATTTCTTTTGCAGGATTCTACAACACATCCAGACTGATTAAAACTGGCCACAACTCTTCACCCCATAGAATTTTAAAACTGCATCTCTAGTTGCTTTGGAAATTAACTGTAAAGCATATGATATGTTTAAGTAGCACTATCTCTTGAGCAGTGAATAATTTGCAAGTTTGTCTTGACCTAAAATACCGGTATTGACTTTGATGTTCACACACCCTAGTTGACTCAATTAATATGGCATCTATCTGAAGAATGTTTTACTAAGATAAAGTTATGAAGTTGTCCACTAACAGACTGACTGCAAATAATACACCCCCTTCTATCTAAAGGACATTAAACAAACTTAGTTTCCACTGGCAGGTCTCTAGTAACCCTCACATCAACAACAGCATCTTACGGCCAATTTTGTCTGAGATAGGAAGTACTTAGTTTTGTTTTTATGCTATAGGTTACTTATTTTTGTTTTTATACTAAATTTGAATATTACCGATAAACAAGGGATGCTTACTCCTCCTAGGCACCTGATCCCAACCCTAAAATTTCTAGGGGTCTGTGTTTCAATTTTATGCCCTACTCAAAAATATGCATATTATTTTAAAGATTTTTGAGAATGTTCACTGTTCATTATCTCCACCTTTTACATATACACATACTAAGAGACAAACTTCAGAAAAAGTTGGGTAAATTTCACATTCAGAAAACACAAAATTTTTGGTGCAATAACAATTCTCGAGAAATATATGGTAGCATTCAAAAATTAAAATCTTTCCCCATTTTCATTTTTCAATCAAAAGCGTAAAGCTTCCAAAAAAAAATTGTGTAGATAAATTTCTAAATGGTGAAGTCAACAGAAGACATGCAGATAAAAATGATCTAAATGATATGGAAGTTAAATTCATTCAATGGTAGACATGCCTCTTCATGCTCCCTCACCATATTAAAAATCCACACAGAAAAACAGCAGTTCAATCTTGTACATCATAAATATTAAGTAACATAACTCTCTCTCTCTTATCTGAGTAGAGGATATATGATAATAACAGATCAAGCCTTCCTGTAAATTCTAAGTCTAAAACAAAAATACGTAACAAGCTGTGTTAGGGGGGACTAATCAGTCTGAAGCAAAATAAACAATCAGGGTTTTCTACTATAGAGTACTAAATTTACCTTCTTTGACAGGAGACTTACACAAGAGACTGTAATGACAAAACATCAGCTATATTTAGTAAGTCAAAAGCAGATAAACAAGGTAAAAAAAGAAACTGTGAAAATTAAAAAAGTAAATAAAATGTACCATAATAATTTTAGTCAGTTACAGCATTTAGATACAAGAATATAAAAATGTTTAAAAAAAGTAAACTGATTCGATGTCCTATGATTTACTCAGTATTTACTGTTTATTTTCTGATGAAGTGAAAACTGGCAAATTAATGAAGCTGTCAGTGGCTGATATGTCAGACAAGTCAGACTTGTCTCTACTTTTACTATGATATGGCATGCACACGTAAATCACATTTGGCACAAAACTGACTTATTTGGCCAGCAACTTTACAAAAATACTAGAGCCTGTAATAGACCCCTCCCCATTCTCACCAACCTGGAAGGTCAAAAAGGGAATATACTTGAAATAATTTTTAGGAAAAAATGAAAAAAAAATCTACAAATTTACTTTGCCCTGATTTTGTTAAGATATAATGGCTAAAATGTTACCCCTTCTCTGGTCATAACAGATCTTCCTTTTTTTTAAATTTTATCATGTATTACTGTATACACGTATCTCAAAGGTTATGACGAAAACAATAATTTTTGTGTGAAGTATGTCTTCCTAATATTGCCCATTACAAAGTTAATTTTTTTTTAGATTTTACACATCTGAAACCTGATTCAATGACTTTGTCTGAATGACCTACTTAAGGGTCAGGACATGACCTCTGGCGATTTATTAAGCTTCATTCTAAGCATGATCTTCTAATTTTATTCCATTACAAAGCTTATTACATATCTAAATCTAGTGACCTTGACCTATGACCTAGGTAAGGTCACACCCTCTGGTCACATGTAATCACTGTGTTAAGAAAACACCAGTTACAAGTTACTGTAATGTAGAATATTTCTACATACTGGAAAAAAAAGACTATTTTTTTTACAATATTGAACCACAAAAAAGTGGATGTAAAGGGTGATCCAATTAAGTATGCCACCCAAATTTCATTTGTGAGGAGTTTAAAAAGTTCATATTTACAAGTAATAAAAAGCTATAACAAAACAATCACCATAAGGACGAGATTGTGAAGGGGATGGATAATAAAGTCTAAAAAGGAGTTTTTAAATCATAAAACTTATTGCACTTTGTTTTGATCTTGCACTCAATGAAGATGATAAATTCTGTTGATAAATTTAAAAAAAAAAACTTGTGATCAGTGAGACTATACCAACAAGATAATTATATAGATATATTTATCATTAAATTAAAAAAAAGTCATCGTCTTGTGCAGTCCATCACACAACAGCAGTTCAAATGAATATTTTTAAAAATAGAAACAATTACAAATATGGCAAACTCATGAATATGCAACATGTTATGCAAATCTACCAAACTCATGAATATGTATCATGATATGCTCAATAATTTCAGCACTCTGTGTCTTTCAGTGGAACTGAGGGTAGGGAAATGGGAGCATCTTTTATGCTTCTATGTTGCACAATATTTAATCTATCACTGTTTACATTAGACATAAGACTAGAATTCACGACAGAACTAGAGGGGTTGGCTTTCACATAAACTAAATTAGACTCATTTCTTGGTTTCCAGATAGGAGAGTTTGTTTCCTGGGGGAAATTGGAGGAGAAGCTTCCCGGGTTTGCGCTGGCCTGTGTGAGTTTTGCTGAATTACGACTAGACACACTTAGACTGGAGGTAGAGGAACTAACACTCTGTCTGTCAGTAGGTAGAGGGGTGGAGCCATCAACTGTTAAGTGGGTGGGTCTACTTACAGGCCCCGCCTCTTCCAGATTGTTTTCATCCGTCAGATCTCCAAGAGTTTTACTCCTAGTTCTAAATGTTGGTTCTGATTGGTCGAGATAAACTGTCACTTTTTCCTCGAATTCCAGAGAGTGGCGGTCAGGTTCGCTGCTCTGGCTGGGTTTACCTCCCCTTTTTTTGCTGAGAGTCCGAATGTTGGAGTTGAGGGACTCTAATCGTTTCCCTCCGTACGGAACATAAGAATTCCGGGTCTGGTTTCCGTTAGGGAGTGCCATCTTTCGAACACTCTCACGTATTGTTTGGCGGATTACCTTCATAAAATCAGACTTGGCTTCTGCAGAACTGAAAGATGACATTTAAATATTGATCAACATTAAACAGCATTTGTATAGGAACTTTCTTCAAAATCCAGAGATACATGTAGTTTATTACTAACTGCTATGAATGAAACATTTTTATTGACTAATTACATGTTTAGGGCTTGTACTTTCAGAACTGTGTAATTTGAGAATAGTTGACCATTTCATTATTTTGCTACTTTCGTTAAAATTAAATACTGGAATTTTCAGTGTAAGTACCTCATATTTTTACTACAATTATTTAAAAACAAGGTTTGCCAAAATTTATGTGACGTCAGTATCAATCAAGATTTGTACTGCGCTAACAATTTCTTTGCCATTTAAGCATAAATGAATTAACTGAATTTTACAGAAATCGTATGCCCTTTACCTGTTACAGAATTCGTACACCCTCTCTGGTCGACCTTCCTTGTCGGAGCGACTGTGAATCAAGTCCCACCAGTAATGACCGTCCATGTCCCCAACCTTCCCAGACTGCACCTGAACTTCCTGTACAGGAATTACTGTTCTGAACCTCTCCTGGCACTCGTATATTTCTGTCACACCTCTCTTATCCTGAGGGAAAAATATGTTCAAACTGCATCTTCGTTAATAAATAACACTTTCAATATAAAACTCCCCCTCCCCCTTTTAAGAATCACTTATTAATAAATAAAATATAAAGAATGAGTAAAACTTTAATTGGAGAAAGTCTGATTATAAGCTCAAAACAAGTCAAATTCGCCATCGAGACTAATTAAACCCTTGCAAAGAATAAGGTAAACTTGAACTGACTGGTTACAGGTAGGTTTTTTCCTACCTTTGTTTTGACTTTCTTTTTGATTTTCTCCCGGCAGACAAACACAACACCAGATTTGAACACAAACACAATGTTTTCCAGATCAAGGCCTTTCTTGATTTTACCCAAACTGTCACAGAGGTTACACCATTCTACTGTCCCGTACATCTGTAATTCCCCCACACTCAAATCTACAGCCTAAAAATAGAAATATCTAAATATAGAACAGAGGTTACACCATTCCACCGTCCCCCCAAAACCGTGTCACTCCTACAGGCTAAATATAGACATAATCTAAATATAGAACAGAAGATACACCATTCCACCATCTTGTACAACTCACACTCAAATCTACAGCCTAAAAATAGAGACATCTAAATACAGAACAGAGGATACACCATTCCAATGTCCCATTATCTCTCAAATCTACTGCCTTAAAATAACTGAAATATAACATCTAAATATAGAAATATAGATTGAAACATTTATCTAAAAATAAATTAGAACTGAAGCCTATTTACAGTTTTACAATGTTATATGACTGAATAGATGAATTAATGAGAGTTATTACATTAAACAGAATTAGATTAAGATAGTTATTACATTAAACAGAATCGTATTAGAATAACAGAAATGATAGCTATTAGATTAGCAGGTACAGCAATATTAACCAGGACCATGATGGAATAGTTATCAGATCTGCCAGTATAAGTAAGATCCATTTTATAATACTGTGATATTAAACTCTCAGTTGATACCTTTTTGTGTGGGTAAGTGTCTCGGAAAACTTTACAGAGTTCATCAAACACTGTCCCGTACTCCTCAAAGATCTTCTGCATCTCGTTGATGTGTTCTGCCACCGCCTCCATTCCTTTGTTGGCCTCTTAGAAAAGATTTATAGAGGCACAATTAAAGATAATGTTACTGATGTTTCCAAGTCTCAAATACAAAGCATACTAGGCTAATACCAGGAATGATTTTACAATAAAGGACAAGACTCCTTATAATAGTGGTTGTCTTATTGTAAATACAAGATACTTGTAACTTTATGACACATAATGAATGATTGTGATACCAATCAGATGGTGACTCAGTTTGGAGTTGAGGGTCCATGAGGAGATATTAGTTAACTGGTTTTTGCTGCTGTAGCAGCAGACATTATAGTTATTACCTGTCTATTATCTGTCTATTACCTGTCTATCATCTATCTATTATCTGTCTATGACCTGTCTATTATCTGTCTATTACCTGTCTATTATCTGTCTATCACCTGTCTTTTATCTGTCTTTTTTCTAGTTACCTGATAGGTGGTGATGTTCGTCGGTGTCCGGGTCCGTGAGGTTACACAGCTGTTGTAGCAGTAGGGGATATTTAAGGATTCTCTGGATCGGTTTGATGAGGTACGACTCTAGGGTGGCCGAGTGCTGCTGTTCAGGATTCCGGGCGTGAAGAAACGCCTTCAGTGCATCATTAGCCACTGTAGTAAAATGATGTCAAATGTAATTACAAATTCATAATTTGTAATTGTGGTCATTATTGACCATTTTTAATCACATCCATTTAAGATAGAAACAAGAGTGATTTCTTAGTTCATGTACTTTTAAAGGAGAATTACCAAGATAAATACGCTTTACTGAGAACTTTTAAGTTTTACCTGGATTAAGGATTTTCTGAGTCCGACTATGGCTGGCACAGAATGAACTGTACACCTTGAAGTGGTTGGCATAATATAAAAATGAACCTCCCAGGGAAAACAGTACTCTCTGTAAAGTAATAAACACAGGTTACATCTCTTTACAAGGACCTTACCGTTCACGGTAGCTCAGTCGGTAGAGCGCTCGCTCCGTGATCGGGAGGTCGTGAGTTCGAATCTCGGCCGCGACTGACCTAAGTTGATAAAAAATGGGTAGCAACTGTTCCTTCGCCATGTGCTCGGCACTTTGAAGTGAAAGTTGCGGGTCCTTCGGATGAGACCTTAAAAACCGAGGCCCCGTGTCACAGCAGGCGTTGGCACGATAAAGATCCCTCACTGCTCAATGGCCCTGAGTGCTGAGTAAAGGTCAAAATTTGAAGCCCTTCACCGGTATATGGTGACGTCTCTATATGAGTGAAAAATTCTCGAATGGGACGTAAAACAACATTCAATCAATCAATCAATTTACAAGGACCCAATGTAATGCGATATACTGGATATTGTAATAATTCTGTTTATCCTATAGACTTCTAGTATATAGAGGAACAGTTTCTATAGACCCAATGTGTTCTCTCCTCAGACATGTGAATATAAACTTAATTTAACAATTGTAACAAATACAGTGATATACACCAAGTATAAAAGTCACCAAACTAGGGCTGAAAATATTTGTCTTTTGGAAACTAGTTTGAAATTAACAAATTAAAAGAACTCAAATTTTCTAAATGATAAAAAAACATTGAGGTAGCAATTCACAAAGTCAAATATCAGCAAAAATTATATTTTTTTGCAAAAGCTTCAAAAGTCAATGAAGCCTTGCTGGTTTCACACTTGTAGGCATCATCGATCATTCTTGTATCAAATGAATGGCCTCAAATTAAAAATAAAAGAGTTGTGATGTCTTAATAAGAAACTTCCTTCATTAAAATTGAAAAATCAGATTTCTATCATGAAGTTTGATTTAAAGAGCAGAAAATAGCTAACATTGTCAAGGAATATGAATCTTTGAGGCTGAGATAGAAAAATACAAAGCACTGGATATTCCTGGCATGGATACATAACCACAAACAAGATATATATATATAAAGCTATAATGAAATGCTGTGTACAGACTCACACTATACTGACATCTTAAAGGAAAAGAGGGCTGAAAATGACAACATTTAAACTACAGAATATTTCTGCATATAATGAAATACTACACTGTACACATCCTATGTTTTTCAATCATATCACAAGATGCAGACACATAATTTATTCTTCAAATTAAACTGTTGCCCGTGCAGTGGTAGAGCGTCTGCTCTAGAGTCGTGGAGTAAGGAGTTGATCCTTACGTCGTGGGTTCAAATCCCACTGTGGGACATGGAGACCGGTCCTTCGGATGAGACCGTATAAACCGAGGTCCCGTGTCACAGTAGGTACTGGCACGAAAAAGATCCCTCACTGCTCAATGGCCCTGAGTGCCGAGCATAGGTAAAATTTGCAGCTCTCCACCAGCAAGTGGTGGCAAGTGGTCTCCATATGAGTGAAAAATTCTCGAGAGCAACGTTAAGCAAGAAATAAACAAACAAATTAAACTAAAACAGATGGGGTCCCTTAATATTAAGGTCAATCTCTCAAAAAATCCTGGTTTTCCTATTGTAGTTCAAAAGGCTATGCAAAATTTTGCTTCCCAGTTGAAAAGTCAAAATGTAGATTTGAAATTTCTTTGAAATCTTATGATATGTCAGGTGTATCAAAGGGCAATGAACTGATAACAAGAATGCTCTCTAAATAAATATATATGCTTAATTTTTCATGCAACAGTAATTTGAAATGAAAAAATGTTATCCATTCAGAAACTGCAGAACTTAAAAAGAAATATATACCTGATCATCTGATATTTGACACTTAAGCTAGACATACATGTAAAATATATATTTATACAATATTCATCAAGCACATTGCTGCATTATAGGACACATACCCTCAGTTCCAGGTCCTAAAAAGTTGGGGGAAAATTTAAATCAATTCTTAGACACTGGCTTACTCAAACCTTTAGTGAAAGCGATTTCTGGATATGTTCATTATCTGAATGTTTAAGGAGGTCCTTCAGACTGCAGGAGTTACAGTTCCTGAATTATAACTTCATATTACCTTAAATAATATGAGGCTACATGAGCTCCATATACGAAACTCAGCTATTGTGTTTTAACTTTAACTTAAGAAATTTTAAACATAATAGAAACCTTATCTAAAATAAAAATCAGAACAAACACATGAATGTGTCATTTTAGCTTAGATCCACTTTTATACAATTTTAAATTGAATCAAATTGAATGAATTAACAAATTCTGGGGACAGATAATACCTAACAGGTTAAAAAAATGTTATTTCTAAAAATCTCAGAGCATTTCGTATTTTGTATTGAATGAATTTATTAATACTAATTCTTTTAAAAGAAATCATTTCACCATCAATAACCAAAGAATGCCTTCGATTCTCTTTTAAAACACACAAAATAACTTTTTAAGAACATCAGTTTTCATTCTTTTCAAATTAATCTTAAAAAAAAGATGACTATGATAAATAACTGACCCTCAGCCTGAGACTGTAAAAAACATAATGTACAGTAATGCGTCGCCACGGTGATTGAGTGACCTTGACCTACCCTGAAAACCTTGGGATCCTCCGTTTGGAAGAATTCCCCCTGAAGCTGAATAGCCTCCTCCAGGCTAATCAGAAACTGTCGCTGAAACGCTACGATCTCCTGGATGTTCCCAAAAAGCTGCTGGATTTCTCCAGAGGTCAAAAAGGTCGCTGACTGGAGCGGGATCAAGTACTGCTCTGTCAGGCAATTCAGGTCCTAAAAGGGAAGTAACTCTTACAGAACTACAGAAACAAAAGGGGAATAACTCATTCCACAAAAATAAAAGGAAATACCTGACAAAAATATTAATTCACAGTATAATAACTGTGGAATGAGTTAATGCACAAAAATAAAAGGAAATACCTGACAAAAATATTAATTCAGAATAACTAAATCTGTATGAAAATTCTATAGAAAATTTTTTAAAATATTGGAAAGGCACTCTCTGTTTCCATGTCAACAGTATAGGCTATGTGCTCTGTTTCTATGACAACTGTACCCACCTTGACATATGCCCTTTCTGTCTCTATAAGTTCCATGATAACTTTTCGTAGTTTTTGAGCCTCCGACAGTGACTTGGAGTTCTGGTGGATGTGACCATCTAGAACATTAGGTTCACTCTCCGTCCGACAAATCGACGTCACCTGCTCCGCATTCTAAAAAATAGGCCAGGAACACAAACAAATTAAAGCATTCATTTGTCAATTTAACATTCTACTTTGCTTCTGACATGAATAATTCAGCTAATATCTGCCTATGACACAGGGGGCTATACATTATAAAGTTTGAACAGAAGACAGTGGATCACTTTACACAAAACAGTGCCGAGGATAGACATCAAACACAGCCCTGGACTTATTATGGACAGCTTACCTTAATAAGTTGATCAATCTGAGAACCAGCCAAGTCTGGCAGGGAACCAGGTTTTCTGAGACAATCTACCTCATCAGGAGAACAGCTTTCTACAAATAATCACAAATATGTTTAGATACAAAAGACTAAAAGTGAAAGTCATTTCATAGATATATTCTTTAGCTTTAAGAATGGTTCACAAAAAAACAAGAAATGTTTGCATATGTGTGTTTGTATGAGAGAGAGAGGGAGAGAGAGAAGGAGGAAGTGATGGCACTACGAGATTTTTGATGATGAGTTTTATGTGTATTGTGGGTTTATGCAAGAGAGCAAGAGTAATAGAGAGCAAGTGAGAGAGAGATAAACTCTGACCTTGAGGTGATGGCACGGTGAGATTTTCGATGATGTTTTCGGGGATACGTGACTGTGACGGGGGCGGAGGACACATCATACTGCTGATTTCTGATTGGCTGCCTGTTACAGCTGCCTGGCTGTGATTGGTCTTCAGGGATCGGACAGTAATGACTAGGGACTTAGACTCGTGGAGGAGCGTCTCGATGTACACCATGTCTAGGTCCGAGACAATTTTACCATTGATAACGAGTATCTCATCTCCTATACTCATCTCTAGATAAAACAATAACAACATAGATTGACAAATTTTAATCCATTAAAAAACAGCTCATGTAGTCATCTATAGTGACTGTCAGATGTACGTGTTATTTATTACTAAGAACAGAACTAATGTACTAATGGTTTCTGTGCTCAGAGACAGCATAATCATGGAGTACCGTAAAGGAGCAGTAACTCCCTCTGGGATCAAATTTTGCTTCGCAGCAATGTTAAGGCTTCCCGAAGCTTTAAATGCGTTCAAAACATAACACGGCATTGCAAGGTCAATTTTTATTTTTATTTGTAAGTTATGTACTTAAGTATGGCCAATTTATATAGAGAGTTCTCTAGGCTATATATAAACATATTTGTTACGATATCACATGACCTCGTTGATCACGTGACCAGACAGAAGATAAACTTATGACTTCTGTGTGCTACACTCCCTGGAGTGACTTGACTGACATACAGACTGATATACATACAGACAGACACACAGACAGAAAATAAACTTACGACTTCTGTGTGCCACGCTCGCTGGTGTGACTTGACTGACATACACACACACAGACAGAAAATAAACTTACGACTTCTGTGTGCCACGCTCGCTGGTGTGACTTGACTGACATACACACAGACAGACAGAAAATAAACTTACGACTTCTGTGTGCCACGCTCGCTGGTGTGACTTGACTGACATACACACACACAGACAGAAAATAAACTTACGACTTCTGTGTGCCACGCTCGCTGGTGTGACTTGACTGACATACACACAGACAGACAGAAAATAAACTTACGACTTCTGTGTGCCACGCTCGCTGGTGTGACTTGACTGACATACACACAGACAGACAGAAAATAAACTTACGACTTCTGTGTGCCACGCTCCCTGGTGTGACTTGACTGACATACAGACAGACAGACAGAAGATAAACTTACGACTTCTGTGTGCCACGCTCCCTGGTGTGACTTGACTGACATACAGTCGAAGTTCATCGTCTTTATCAAAATCCTCCGCTAGCTCCGCCTCTACGGTGAAGCCGAATTCTGTGTCCCCCGGGGACTTGACAAGGTGAAGCTGTACAACAGATTTCTGACAGACCTCTATAGACTCATACTTCTGAAAAGAGAGCAAATTATTATTCGTTATCCTTAGTAGTGAAAAAAACCTCTTAACAAGATTCACACTTTTCATAAATATTTTTTTTTCTTTTTTGCCTGTTCTGTAGAATCCACCACTTAAACACTCAACAAAATGAAAAAAAATTTCCGACTCATTGCCCTATTTATTTTAAACAAGTTAGAATTATTTGCTGCATTTTTTAATAAAGACAATCATGATGGTCCATTACATATTACTTCTAACAAAATCCCCCACTTTATAATCATGGCTGATTTCCCTCCCATTTCTAATTCTTAACAATTTGTATCTAGCTCTGACAAATATCACTGAAATACTTCCTAACAAAATCTTTTTAAAGATCATGTTCAATTTTTTAAATAAACTGTATATAACTATAAAAATATGTGTTTGTGAAACACTATGCCCCTGATGGTAACGCAATTCTGGAGTGGGATGTAGACTACAGTGCAATAGTTATGGCCAATGTTAAAGTTTTTCAAATGTAGGTCAAAGGTCACAGTTGAGGTCACATGATCAAAAAGTTCTGTACCAATGGAAAGGTCTTGTCATAATGAACACTCATGTCAAATATTAAACCTTACCCTTGACAGCACAATAGTTATGGGCTAGGTTAAAGTTGACAACAGACAGACAGACAAACAGACAGACAGGACAAAAACAATATACCCCAAGGATTTTTTGATCTGGGGGCATAAAAATGTCAATAATTTAAATTGTCAATTCTGCAATGACCAGACAATGCTAATTCTTCACACACAAATTATCTTACATGAACTCACCATATTTTTAATGTTGTCCTTGGGGTCCAGCACTATGTATGTATTGGGGGGCGTGTCAGATTGCGTAATGCGTACGTAGTGATCCTGTGGATCCAGTTGCCGTTGGTTACAGACCGATTCCAGAAGATCCTGGGCCGTGCTCTGTTTGTTCACCTTAATCAACAAAGTCTGGAAAAAAAAACAAATAAATTTAGGCTGCATTCAAACAGATCATCTGACAGAATAGAAATGTGAAAATTCAATAAAAATCCACTAAATTTTGAATATACTGAAGTCATTCTTTTTATTTGCAAAGAGAAACAAGGAGAATGACTTCCACAGAGAACATACTGCTCCCAAATTTAGATCTGAATTCCTACAATCAGTGAAAAAATGACCCCCCCTCCCACAACCCCCCTCCCACCCCCACCCCCATCCCCCCCAAAAAATAACACCAACATACAGAATTTAGATTCTCCTCTTCTTCATTTAATACAAAGGAATGACTATCATTTTAACAAAAGGAAGAAACAGGAAGTACTTAAAGAATCCATAAATAATGGGGAATCAGAGACGAAAGAAAACCTGACTCTGTGTGAATCATTCATTCTAAACAAGTCAGAAAACCTGACTCTGTGTGAATCATTCATTGTAAACAAGTCAGAAAACCTGACTCTGCGTGAATCATTCATTGTAAACAAGTCAGAAAACCTGACTCTGTGTGAATCATTCATTGTAAACAAGTCAGAAAACCTGACTCTGTGTGAATCATTCATTCTAAACAAGTCAGAAAACCTGACTCTGTGTGAATCATTCATTCTAAACAAGTCAGAAAACCTGACTCTGTGTGAATCATTCATTCTAAACAAGTCAGAAGGAAAACCTGACTCTGTGTGAATCATTCATTGTAAACAAGTCAGAAAACCCGACTCTGTGTGAATCATTCATTGTAAACAAGTCAGAAAACCTGACTCTGTGTGAATCATTCATTGTAAACAAGTCAGAAAACCTGACTCTGTGTGAATCATTCATTCTAAACAAGTCAGAAAACCTGACTCTGTGTGAATCATTCATTCTAAACAAGTCAGAAAACCTGACTCTGTGTGAATCATTCATCTAAACAAGTCAGAAAACCTGACTCTGTGTGAATCATTCATTCTAAACAAGTCAGAAAACCTGACTCTGTGTGAATCATTCCTTGTAAACAAGTCAGAAAACCCAACTCTGTGTGAATCATTCATTGTAAACAAGTCAGAAAACCTGACTCTGTGTGAATCATTCATTGTAAACAAGTCAGAAGGAAAACCTGACTCTGTGTGAATCATTCATTCTAAACAAGTCAGAAAACCTGACTCTGTGTGAATCACTCATTGTAAACAAGTCAGAAAACCTGACTCTGTGTGAATCATTCATTCTAAACAAGTCAGAAAACCTGACTCTGTGTGAATCACTCATTGTAAACAAGTCAGAAAACCTGACTCTGTGTGAATCATTCATTCTAAACAAGTCAGAAAACCTGACTCTGTGTGAATCACTCATTGTAAACAAGTCAGAAAACCTGACTCTGTGTGAATCACTCATTGTCAACAAGTCAGAAAACCTGACTCTGTGTGAATCATTCATTGTAAACAAGTCAGAAAACCTGACTCTGTGTGAATCATTCATTGTAAACAAGTCAGAAAACCTGACTCTGTGTGAATCATTCATTGTAAACAAGTCAGAAGGAAAACCTGACTCTGTGTGAATCATTCATTCTAAACAAGTCAGAAAACCCGACTCTGTGTGAATCATTCATTGTAAACAAGTCAGAAAACCTGACTCTGTGTGAATCACTCATTGTCAACAAGTCAGAAAACCTGACTCTGTGTGAATCATTCATTGTAAACAAGTCAGAAAACCTGACTCTGTGTGAATCATTCCTTCTAAACAAGTCAGAAAACCTGACTTTGTGTGAATCATTCCTAAAATCTAAACAAGTCAGCATACATTTTCAGTGTGAATCATTCATTCTAAACAAGTCAGCATACATTTTCAGTGTGAATCACTCATTCTAAACAAGTCAGCATACATTTTCAGTGTGAATCATTCATTGTAAACAAGTCAGCATACATTTTCAGTGTGACTACAAGTAACAAACTTTTCTTGTGTACAATTAAGAAACCTCGTGAAAATTTCAGAAGAATCATTTTAACAAGTCTTGTTTTAGAGTCAAAGTCCTGATTAGAAAAACCTGTTTAAAAATGAGAAAAGTACTCCAATTAAATTTTACACAGTATTGAGTATAATAATGTGAGTCATGTCATGTAAATT
This sequence comes from Saccostrea echinata, assembly GCF_033153115.1. Lineage (NCBI taxonomy): Eukaryota > Metazoa > Mollusca > Bivalvia > Ostreida > Ostreidae > Saccostrea > Saccostrea echinata. The sequence continues at coordinate 6,776,896 of NW_026889756.1, read as the reverse complement.
TACAACTGGACAACTAAAGGACCAAGTCAATACAGAAATCTGAAACAGGCTAGCTTAATGAAAGTTTTATACTTTTAAAGTATTATCATCTTTCATTCAATTTGAAAATAAATCATAACATGCTGTAATAGGGTTAGGGTTAGGGTTAGGGTTCAAAATGTCTGAATTTATTAAAAGAAAATATTTACATGATCATAATTCATCATTCCATTAATTTAACTTAGTTTGTAGTTAACTGAGACAGATAAATATGATAAAATCACATAAAAAAAGAGAATTCAATTGTTTTAATTCACAATCAGACAGGGCCATAAATTTACATATTAATAAACAACTGTCCTCGAAATAAAATGTACATACTGTGATAAAAAATAAAACTCCTCCCCAGATATAACACAATCCCAGTATAAGTCACCACAATAAAACAGAAATTCTTACAGAACCATCAGAATGCACCTAGTCCTGTCAATAACACACGGATAATATCGCCATCATTATAGCCAGCTCGTTAATATTTACACCTGTCAGGGCTCTGTCCCTAATTATGACCACAATTACACGACCTCTACTGGATGACACAGGACACACGGCTCATCGTTCCACTCATTCACGGACATGTTACCTGTCCCTTAGCATGAAGTCACCCCTCAGGCCAGGAATACTAATTACACTGTAATTACATGGTCCATGATCATTACTTTTGAATGAAATTTCTGTAATTTTTGACATGTTAAATCATGGCCTATTTAAACTTACTAATTATCTCACAAATTCTAACGGAAAATACAGCACATTCTTAGCTTAAAGACGTTTACAGAGAAATAAAATCTTAATCGAGTCCACACAAATGTTACACTCAGCTAGAGATAACGGATATTGACAATCACCCCTCACCCCCCATTTGTCCTCTGTAAGATACAGAGAGAAAGAGAGCAAGAGATAGAGAGAGAGAGGGAGAGAGAGGAGAGAAAGAGAGACTTATCTTCTGTTGCTTCTTAGTCTGGCTAACACATTCAATATACCCATACAACATTCTATTTAAGGCTGCAGGGTCAGAATCAGAACCTGACCCCCTACTGAAACCTGTCACCCAATTCCCTACATTTCACTGCAAAACACCCCAATCCAAACACCCCCCCCCCAACTGACACCCCTCCCCCCAACTGAACCCCCCCATCCCCCCCCCCAATTATATGACTGTACATCTTTAAATCACCATAGAAGTTGCCTTACAAGAGTTATTTGCCCTCTGTCCCTGATCATTTTTACCACTGCACCAATACACAATATCTCAAGTTAAGAAGATCTGGATAATTCCGATTCTCTCAAACCAACATAAGGAATTAAGCACACTCATGTACAAACACAACTTATTTATTATGCAACACAAGGAAAAATATGCCAACTTTCTGTTACATTAAATGCTTGATCATACAAGATCTCTATACAGGGTCACCTTATTGCTCTGGGATCAATCGATAGCCCCTATAAGAATAGGTACTTGATCACAGAGCAGTGAAAGCAATGGTTCTATACAGAGAGGAAACATCAATGGATCCCGTAGTAAAGATTTCACAGTAAGGATCTATTAAGTTCCAGCCTTTATACACTCAAACCCCTTCTTTATAATAACTCAGTCAGATTTCTCTTGAACTATTTACTCTGAGGTTTGATCAGGTCCTTCAGATTTCGTAACTTAAAACTAATTAAACACGTGTGACCTGCTTTGATTTCATTCAAATCCAGATTTATTTACGGCAATCACAAAGTAAAACCAGTGCAAGTTTCCATTGTATCAAACTCTTACTTGATGTTAAACCCTCGCAATACAACATTAACCACAGGACATAATACCTCCCCCAACCAACTTTTTCAAACAATGTCATAAATGATTAAATTTTTGTCCATAAAGTTTTGTAAAATATTCTTTTTTGCCCGCTCCTATAGTAAAAAAAAAAATCATCCACATCAGGAGGAATGTTTCTCTTTATTTCTGAATTAGCCATATACTGGTATCAGATTCAGATAATTTTCCTATAAAATACTGTATTAAAATCTTTCTGAAGATTTGAAAGTAACAATAAAAAATTTTAATACCCTTCCATAGCAATTATTGTGTGTAGGTATTTATGATAATCAACCACTTGATAAATCATACAATGAAATAGGACGACTTCTTTACTCGGAATCAGAGAAAATGTTGAGAATTTGATATCAATATTATTTTTCATCAAAGACCTATAAGATAATGTTATATATGTATCTGGTTTAATAAGTCAAAAGAAATTACAAAGGAAATTAAAAAAATAAACCACATCAGACACCAGAATCACTTCAAACCCCCCCCCCCCCCGACTTTTCTTGTTCAACTAGAAGTAATAGACTCATTGTGCCAAATACCAGGGAAAGGAAGGAGGAAACTGAACTCTCTTGGTGATGGGGATTTTTAGAATTTTTTTTCCCACAGGTTGGAGATCTAAAAAACAGTGGCATTCCACCCCTCAGATAATTCTTACTGGAATAGCCCTTAGTATATGTTTTTCTTTCATTTTTGTTTGTTTGTTTGTTTTTTGGGGGTGGGGGGGGGGGGAGGGTGGAGGAGTACATTATCTGTGACTTATAGAATGTATGTCTATTTTTCCCTGTCAATCTTGTCTGCTCCTTTTCTCCCCATCTGTCTGTCTACTATTAAGCAGTGACTTATAGAATGTATGTCTAGTTTTCCCTGTCAATCTTGTCTGCCCCTTAATTCCCCCCCCCCCCCCCCATGTCTGTCTACTATTAAGCAGTGACTTATAGAATGTATGTCTACTTTCTCTGACAATCTTGTCTGCCCCTTTTCTCCCCCCCCCCCCCACATGTCTGTCTACTATTAAGCAGTGACTTATAGAATGTATGTCAGGGTTCGACACTAACTTTTTAAGGCTTTAGTCCAGCCGGACCAGTGCTTCATTACTTTTACTAGTCCGCACGCGATTTTATTAGTCCGTCAAAAAAAAGAAACATCAATGTTTTTTAACATTAATTTAACGTGACAATTAATATACGTATTATTTTTTTAAATAAACAAAGTATTTACGTGAAATATATTATTCCACAGATTCATTGAAATCTCGCAATCAGCAAGTATGATAGTATTCCCAATCTCGTTTTTTTTTTTTTATTTTTTTTTTTTTTTATTTTTTTTGTCCTTACATCCAAAACGTCCAACATCTTTCTTAAGAGTGTCATACTAAATCATGATCGCTAAAACCTTATACTTCATATCGATCAGTCGAAAAATTAAGCGCTGAATTGACCCAGCATTGCGTAACTACCCGCCAAAAGGTAGAATCTAAAAATACAAGCGGGGTTTTCCAGTAAAAGTTGTCGAGAATCGGACATCGGTACTCTATTCATATTGTTTTTCAGAAATTTTTATTAGTCCGTTCGGACTAATTAGCCACATATTTTATTAGTCCGAATGAAAATGTATCAGTCTGAGACTAACGGACTAACGTTAGTGTCGAACCCTGTATGTCTATTTTCACTGACAATCTTGTCTGCCCCTTTTCTCCCCCCTGTCTGTCTACTATTAAGCAATGACACCAATTTATCTTTCATGCCTGTTGGTCCACCCTGGCCATCAATTAAATTGTTACGTCCACTTTGTTTGGTTGTTTTGTGTGGTTCTCGAGTTCTTACTTTACCTGGTTATTTGGGAGTGCCACAGTCTCGGCCAGCGATCCCCCGTCAGACACGGTTGAGAGATTTTCAGGACTGTCCATATAAAGATCAGCCACTACTTCATCAATATCTGTTGCCTTATACACCATACTGAAATTTTAAAATGAACCATAATGAAATTTTTAAAAATGTACCGTACTGAAATCAAAAACAAACATATCATACTGAAATTTTAAAAAATTTACTGTACGGAAATCACAAACAAATGTAACATACTGAAATTTAAAAAAAGAATTACTATGCTGAATTATAAAACATGTACATTACTGAAAATAAAGTTAAAATAAACTGCACTGATATTTTGAAAAAATTACCTTACTAAAAAGTATACTGAAATCAAGACAAAATGTGAACTGAAAATATGTGAACTTTGCATCTCTATACAAAAGTTTCTCTTAAAGGGCTAAAAACTATATATAGCATGTCCTATAAATCACTTTTTATTCACAGGAACTTTAATTCTACTAGGTAATTATGTGAGACGGTCTGCCCATGAAATTTTCATTCTTGCATATATTTTTATTTAGCAAAGGATATTAGCATTGGTAAAAATTTTGTCTTGCTTATAAATACCAAATACTTATCTTGTGAAAATAAGGTGTAGCGAAAATTTGGTGAACTACGTACAATATATACATTCAATAGAACACTCACTGTGTATCAGGGCTATGGTTGTGTATTGTACGTCGGTGATATCTGAACGTTCCGTCGCCCTTTGGGGACAACATTCCCCCCTGGTGTTTTCCCCTTCCGTAGATGTTGGGGACAGTCAGGGGTTTCCTGGCCGCAACCAGAGCATGAAAGGACGTCACAGTAAAAACACCCAGGCGACCAAGACTAGACTTGGTTGTCTTGGAGGCACTGCCTAGCAGGACCTAAAAATAGAACAAGGTAATTATAATGTCTCAAGGTTATTATAAGAAGGTCACAACATAAAACAGGAAGTATCTGATGAAATTGTAGCTCTAGTGATTTGTACTTATAATAAGGCAAGAGAAAAGTTGCAACTGGACTTTATTTTTTTTTTTTCAGTTTAACATTTTTAACATATTTTGTTTTATAGATGTGATCACAGAGGAGAAAATGTGATGGACCCGACCAGGATTTGAACCACGATCCTCTGAATCACTAGTCAGGAGCTCTACAAACTGACTGCTACAGTCAGGATAAATAAGAAATGTTATAAATACAATACTTGCTATTGCAATGTAATAACAGGTTCTGTCTATACCACTATAGGCATAGGTAAATTCTTCTTTTAAACTGTACTAATAACATTCAAATGGACAAGGTGTTTTAATAAATAAATACAAAATTCACAAATAAGGTTTTAATTTAATCATATGGTTTTAATTGTGTTACAGGATTTAAATTACTTTATATTTCCTTTGTAAGGAAATGGTTTACTTTGTATGAGGATAAATTACTTCCTCGTTCCTCTAACACAGCTGTTACAAGAGTTACCCCCCTTAAATTGCTATCTTAATATGTGAAAACACATTTTCCAAAGATTCCTAAATTCTGTTTTTTAGTAACTGAAATGTGCCTCTAAATGTCTGTTAAGTTCTATATTTCATATGAGTTTTGAATTATTGTACCTACACATCAATAATTTTCCTATTCTATAACCATAAACCTTTCATATGAGGCTTTGAACTATTGTACCTTTATGTTTACATTTTTCTATTAATTGATGACTGAACCTTGGGATTGGGGAGTTCTGTCCCCTGGAGCGAGGCTTTAAACTTTTGTTACAGTACCATTATGTTTATATTTTCCTATTATAGATGACCCTACCTTGGGATTGGGGAGTTCTGTCCCCTGGAGTGAGGCTATGTAACAGCGGAAACGGTACTGTTCTATAAATAGTTTTTCCAGATTTTCCTCCCATTGGCCGATCTGTCTGATAATGGCCTGGCGACTTCTTGGATCCTTGACCACAGTCAACTGAAGTTCTGCCATTTTCCTCATCTTTAGGTCCTGTGAGAGAAAAGTTTAGTTGTGCTTTTATAACACGCTATCCCAAGCTGTACAAAAAAATCCTACTACAGTACAGGACTAAACTCCTATTTTAATATAAACCTATTTTTGGCCTTCAGTTGATATGAATCTTCATTTATGAGCTTTTTTAGGTCTTAATGTCCTACATTTAAACAACAGTTCTCTTACACTGTTTAATAGATGTCTAACTTATGATACTTAATAAGGTTCATCTCTCATGATTTTTATGAAATTCTTAGGATAACTTACAATAATTTCAATTTTGCTTAAATCTTTACAGTGTTTAATCCTGAAAACTTTGATGTGTGTTTCTCTCTGTAACTTACTACATCATTATGATTTTTTTTTCTTTGTATACCTAACAACATCAATGTTTCTTTCTCTCTGTAACTTACAAAGTCAATATTTGTAACAGGAATCTGCATAATTACAATATCAATGTTTTTTTTTCTTTGTGTAACTTACGACATCGATGTTCGTTTCCAGTTTGTGGAGCTCCTTTTTCATCAGTCGTAATGTGTTATCCTTCCCATGTTGCCGAGCGAATGACGAGGCGCAGGCCGAATGAACAGCACAAATCCAGCTCTCCTGTTCCATCAGAGATGTCGCCTGATGTAAAACAATTAATAATTATTTTATTATAGGAAGCTGATAATTGTTTCCTCTTAGTACATCACATTATAAAAGAAAGATACTAATAACAAGAGATTATGTAGCTAGAACAAAAGATTACATTTTAATACGCTAATAATCCTAAACCAATGTGGGACTAAATAGATATATCACTTTTTGGGGGAAGTCAACTTTCTGGGTTTGAGGGGGATTTGATTTCATGGTAAAAAAAGAAAAAATTATGTGTTTTGCCATCATCTTTAAAACTTTTGAAACTCACCTCAAACAAATAGGCATCTCCAAACGCAGTACTGACTGAGAAAATGTTGTCTCGTTTTGGATGTTCAGGTACTGCTTGTGCTATAGCGCTCTCTATCACTGAAAAAAAAAAAACTTGTATCAAATTAACTTTTCCTACTTCTTTTACTCTTAGTAACTTAAGAATCTAGCACATATTTGTTAATCTAATCAAATTACAAAACTTAAGTCTTCTGAAGAAATTTAAAACTAATTCAGCAGGAGAAAACCAGGCAGTGAGACCTATTGTTAAATCAATTTCACAGACAGCTGAAAAAATATCAGACATGCTAAGGTATGTACTAATATTTGCCTGTTATTCTGCCACAAATACTAAGATATACTGAGGTATATACTTATAAGTCTTATACTTCTATATATACTAAGAAAGGTCAGGGTATGCATTAATCTGTGCTGCCATACATACCCAGTATGTGTCGTGGTATGTTGCTATACATACCCAGTATGTGTCGTGCTATGCTGCTATACATACCCAGTATATGTCATGGTATGCTGCTATAATACATTCTATGACAGGCTAACATATATACTAAGATAGGAAGAGGTATGCATTAATCTGTGCTGCCATACATACCCAGTATATGTCGTGGTATGTTGCTATACATACCCAGTATATGTCGTGGTATGTTGCTATACATACCCAGTATGTGTCGTGCTATGCTGCTATACATACCCAGTATATGTCGTGGTATGTTGCTATACATACCCAGTATATGTCGTGGTATGTTGCTATACATACCCAGTATGTGTCGTGGTATGCTGTCTTCAGTTATGGCCGTCTCCTCACTGCAGTCGTAGAACAACAGCACCGTCCCCTTCAGACAAACCCAATATCTCTTCCATTTCCTCCGCGGGGCCAATTCTAACTTCCTCTTCCTGTGTATCAACCAGTTCTTCACAACCAGCCACCTACAGATAACACAAAAAATTAACCCAACACAGACAGTCAAACAAACAAATTATCAATACTTCACCCTCTAAAACTAGATTTATTTTTACAATAATGAATACTTCCAATTCAGTGACTTTCACCAATGAGATGTGACCTTGAGTCAAGGTTACAGTACATGTTAGATCATGGACAATATACTTCAGATTCACTGGGTTCCTCAGTGGTCTATCTCACATCCTCCTCCAAATTATATTGCAGTGTTCTGATACCTCGTCTGATCATCCCCTCCCATCACTGACTTTACCCCACCTATCTGATACCCAGGGCCTTCTGATCTTACCCTGCCTTTCTGATGGCCCCGCTCTGCCGGTGACAGACTCGGGACTCAGCCTCTGTCATCGTGTGGATCGAGTCATCACTCTCTGCCCCGTCATCCTCCCACAGCTAAACAGAAAACACAGGTAATCAAAGGTTACTGGGAATGGACCTGCTAAAACACAAACCTAATCAATCTTCAAGAAAGTGTAAGAAATAGGAACCAAAGCAGGTCTGAAATTGTACATTTCTAGATATTAGGGCTGTCACAGTTCCAACAAATTTCAAGTCAGGTTAGGTCAGAAATTTTTAATTCAGTTGTGGGCTTTTGCTTCAGTTCTCTATATCTACATGAAATTCATGAACTAAATAAAACATTTAAAAAGGAAGTCAACACAATGACTGTGATTAAGACTAAACATCAAGTATTTAGCCAGCTAGTTTTCTATACCATGGTTAGGGTTAATACTGGTAGGTTTTTCATTGGCAGAAAACATAAATCTGCTTGACTTTTCAGTTTTACATCTTCAAACCAATCTGATTTTGGAAGAAGCTTGAAAATCAGCTGTCCTTCAACATTCAATGTTCAAACAGCTTATAAAATAAAACACTGACAGGAGCTTGAAGGTCACACTGACCTCTGTGGGGTCACACTGACCTCTGTGGGGTTACACTGTCTGATCTCCGAGGTGTCACTAAGCTGATTGATCAGGTCGCTATGACGACCACTGCTGCTGCTTCCACGACTACTGGCTCCAGAAGAACCTGCTCCTGTGGTGGAAGGGTTGACCTCTAACCCTGAAAAATTAACCAACCAGATCTTAGCTTACATACATGCATCATAATTTGCTTTCAGTCAACCAATCAAATCGAGACATGACACCTCTGCACTGAGATAATGTTTATCATTCTTCAAGTTATTTTTTTTAATTGCCAGGTGTTTACAGTTTGTGTTACACATTTCTGTGAAACTAAAGAGGATAAAAAAACACACACACACAAAGACCTATTGAGGACCCTGTAATGAAAATGTGGAGATTCCACCCAGTAAGAGACCACTGGAATTAATTTAGTCAAATTCATAAAGGGGGGGGGGGGGGATAATTACAGACTCTCTTAACAATCAATTTTCAGGGTGACTTTCTACATGTAGAGCATAACCATGGTAACAAGATATCTAAACTTCTGATGAGAAAGTGGCTGACAAAAAGTAAGTGTACATGCCACGTTAATTCCAACATCTGAAATTACAGAGAGCATGCTATGACTGTTATCCCACCAGTTTTTGAAATGGCCTGTGTTTACTTTAAACGCTTTTTAACCTTTGTAGTATTCTTAAGGAGAACACGAGGAATAACTCATCATTATATAATGTACTGTGACATGAGAGGTATTAATTTCTGACCTGAGAGAGAACCATCAGACGATAAAGTATCCTTTACAACAGAGTAGAATGTAACTCAACACTTTACCAGGAAACAATTCACAGAACTTCTAACCCTACAAAGCGGGACTGTCAGAAAATCAGACTGACATTTTGACAGTTTAATCAGTATTAAGTGTGGTTCTAAGTGGTACCAAGAGCCTGAGCTCCATCGGAGATCAGGAAATCATCACCAGGAACAATTACCATCCCTCTTTTGACAATCATGAGTAAATCACCGGCTTAAACTATACCAGGAAAATTCTGTCTGTGAGACAAACTTAAAAGTTTAGAAAAAGCATTGCTCCTCTGATAATCACTGGCCAAAATTATATCCGGAAAATTCTGTCTGTGATACAAACTTTTAAAAGCTTACAAGGTTAGAAAAAGCATTGTTTCTCTGATAATCCTGAATCACTGGCCAAATTTATACAGCGAAAAATTCTCTCGATACAAGCATAAGGGTTAGAAGGTTAGAAAGAACATTGCTCTTCGGACAACACAAATCATTGGCCAAAATCATAGCAAATAAATAAACATCAGGGTAGAAAAGCAATTTCTCTCCAAAAAAAAATATGATGAATCACCATGATCCCTGGCCAAAATTACAACAAGAAAATTTTCTCTGCTCTGCGACATAAACATAAAGGTCAAGGTTAACCAGAAAACATTCATTGCACTTCCAATCAACTCGAAGAGGTTACTATAGTAACATGAATGTATGATGCTGTCACCATAGCAACAGAAATAACTGTTACTGTCACAGTGGTTAATTCAATAGTGTTCAATGGTAGCTTTTGGTTACGAAATTTAAATAACTTTATGAGAATTTTTAACAATGCAACTCTACTGTGTTTTATTCTGACCCTTTTTAAATGACCTTGAAGTTCGCTATAAAATCAACACATTTCCTGGAATGAAAAAGGTGAAGATAGTGAATGGGGATCAATCTCAACACCAGAGATGTTTGTGAAACCCTTCACCCCCCCCCCCCCCCAAAATAATTGGAATTTTTCTAAGTCCAAGGGGCATAACTTTGTCAAAAATTGCTTGATCGTAACCAAAACAGAACTTGACCTAGATATTTTTATAATAAATCTGTATACCAAATTTAATTTCAGTATGTGCAACCTCTGCGAAAAAAATGAATGGAAACTGCAAATAATTGGAATTTTTCTAAGTCCAAGGGGCATAACTCTGTCAAAAATTGCTCAATCGTACCCACTGTCTCTTTGACCTTGATACCCTTCCAATCTTAAACTTAATTCCCTCTATCTCAGCAAGACTTCAGTCTCAAAAATTAGACAAGAGGTCCATGGGCCACATCGCTCACCTGAGCACATTGGCTAGGAAAAAAATGCAAAAATCAGTTTAGTATTGAAAAGTTAACGAAGGGAGGGTGGGGGTGGGGGTTAAATTTTAAACTACCTGATGATGCTTTCATATCAATATAACAAATGGCATTGCTGTTCTTGAGTAGAAGATTTTTTCCCATATATTCATTTGTAAAAATTTGATCCCCCATTGTGGCCCCACCCTACCCCCGGGGTCCCTCATTTGAACAAATTTCATTCTACACTACCCAAGGATGCCTCCATATCAATTTTACTAACCATGGCTTTTCTGTTCTTGAGAAAAAGATTTTTTCCTGTATATTTCTATGTAAAAATTTTATCCCCCATTGTGGCCCCACCCTACCCCCGGGGGTCATGATTTGAACAAATTTGAATCTACACTACCTGAGGATGCTTCCATATAAATATGACCAATCATGGCTTTGCTGTTCTTAAGAAGAAGATTTTTAAAGATATTTTCCTATATATTTCTATGTAAAACTTTGTTCCCCCATTGTGGTCCCACCCTATCCCCAGGGGTCATGATTTGTACAAACTTGAATCTACACTACCTGAGGATGCTTCCATATAAATATGACCAATCATGGCTTTGCTGTTCTTAAGAAGAAGATTTTTAAAGATATTTTCCTATATATTTCTATGTAAAACTTTGATCCCCCATTGTGGCCCCACCCTATCCCCAGGGGTCATGATTTGAACAAATTTGAATTTACAATACCTGAGGATGCTTCCATATAAATATGACCAATCATGGCTTTGCTGTTCTTAAGAAGAAGATTTTTAAAGATATTTTCCTATTTCTATGTAAAACTTTGATCCCCCATTGTGGCCCCACCCTATCCCCAGGGGTCATGATTTGAACAAATTTGAATCTACACTACCTGAGGATGCTTCCATATAAATATGACCAATCATGGCTTTGCTGTTCTTAAGAAGAAGATTTTTAAAGATATTTTCCTATTTCTATGTAAAACTTTGATCCCCCATTGTGGCCCCACCCTATCCCCAGGGGTCATGATTTGTACAAACTTGAATCTACACTACCTGAGGATGCTTCCATATAAATATGACCAATCATGGCTTTGCTGTTCTTAAGAAGCAGATTTTTAAAGATATTTTCCTATATATTTCTATGTAAAACTTTGATCCCCCATTGTGGCCCCACACTACCCCCGGGGGTCATGATTTGAACAAATTTGAATCTACACTACCTGAGGATGCTTCCATATAAATATGACCAATCATGGCTTTGCTGTTCTTAAGAAGAAGATTTTTAAAGATATTTTCCTATATATTTCTATGTAAAACTTCGATCCCACATTGTGGCCCAACCCTATCCCCAGGGGTCATGATTTGAACAAACTTGAATCTACTCTACCTGAGGAAGCTTCCATATAAATATGACCAATCATGGCTTTGCTGTTCTTAAGAAGAAGATTTTTTAAGATATTTTTCTATATATTTCTATGTAAAACTTTGATCCCCCATTGTGGCCCCACCCTACCCCCAGGGGTCATGATTTGTACAAATTTGAATCTACACTACCTGAGGATGTTTCCACGTAAGTTTCATCTTTCCTGGCCCAGTGGTTCTTGAGAAGAAGATTTTTAAATGATGCCATTATTTTTTCACTAATTCCTAATTATCTCCCCTTGAAAGAGGGCATGGCCCTTCATTTGAACAAACTTGAATCCCCTTCACCCAAGGATACTTTGTTGCAAGTTTGGTTGAATTTGGCCCAGTGGTTCTTGAGAAGAAGTCGAAAATGTGAAAAGTTTACAGACGGACAGACAGACAGACAGATGGACGGACGGACGGACAGACGGACAACGGACAAAATGTGATCAGAAAAGCTCACTTGAGCCTTCGGCTCAGGTGAGCTAAAAAGGGGAGAGGGGATGTTTAATTTGCCTTTTGGCATTACTTATTAGATATAATTTGGAAAGAATACAAATTGCAGTACAGAAATAATTGTCATGTGACTTTTTCTATGGCTAACAAGGCCACCAGAGGGGGAGGGGGTGTAGAGGTTTGCATTGTTGGGTGGGATTGCATTCTCCTCTTTAAAAATAAATCATTTTCATGATTTTAATAAATAAAAAAAATTACTTCATTATTCATGTTTACAGTAATATGGCTAGATTTATTTAAATTTTAGATTTTTAAAAAATGACATTCAGAATTCACCAGAGCACACCAATTAAAATGGCCAATTCATAAAAAAAAAAACCTCAGGCTTTGGGGATGGAGTATCCCCCATAGTCCCCTTTCCAGAAAATTGGTTCAGGCCCTGACAAAAAAAAACAAAACAAACAAACAAACAAACAAACAAACAAACAAACAGGAAGGTGAGGATTATAAGTAGAGAAGAGAAAAGGGGCACTAATTATAAACTCATATACAGAAAAACATACATGCAAGTTAAACCAGGACTTGAACCTGCAACCTCTTACAATGTGCAGTGTGTTCTCAGAATGGTAAATCTTAACATTGTCCTCCTTTCTTGAGGCTCATATGGAATATTTCATTGATCCTTTTTAGGGGAATCCCCAAATTAAGATTATTAAAGCCTTGATTACATTGGCACTTCATTCATTTCCAGTCACAAGGTCAAACCTCTAAGTCTGTTATTAAGAACTGAATTATACAACAAAATATTTCTTTATGAAATGTAGAATAGATGTACCTTAAACAGAATACCACTAGTATATCCTTCAGAGACTGTAAGGTTCATGGACAAAGAATGAGGGATCAAGCAAAACTGTATATGAAATGGGGGGAGGGGGAGATTATCTTGGTTTATTACATAACTTTTTAATCAGCCTTATTCTCCACAGTTCACCTAGATAGGGAAAAGGGGCTTGGGAGGGGGGGGGGGTGATCATCAGATTAAGGGACCCCAAATATAATTATTATAAATATCCTTTCTCTGTGATCTGACATTGTCATCACTGAAAATTTGGGAGGGGGGGGGGGGGGGACAGCAAATGTTAATTTTCAGGCTTGTAAGGGAGGAGACAGTGTCTGACACCTGGTACTTTCACATTGACCTTAATGATGGTGGTGGCGGGGAGGGAGGGAGGGAGGGGGAGGCACCTTTAACTGTAACAGTAAGCCTGGTTAGTATACTTACCCTTGTCTGAGGCCTCGGACACTTCATCCTCCACCCTTATCTGCTGTATATCACATATCAACTTTCTCAAAAAATCGGCATCCATTGCAACAAAATATAACCAACTCCTCACTCTATCATTTTATAGTAATCCCCCACCCTCTAACAATAACTTAGTGTTCAATCCCTCCTCAGTATATCATACTATGTATGTGATCCCCTCCTAGAGTCAATAAAGTTCCTTCTGTTCATTAGGCTCCTGTATACACATTGATTCACAGAATTCGGGTACAATTCATAATAAAATCCAATCTCTATGAATTCCCTGTAATGTTTGCCAGCAGTCACCCTTTATTACGATTTTGTCACTGTGTAACTGCATATGAATTGCAAGCTTGCACTCTCTCAGTTAAAAATCCACCGTGTATTATTAACGAGAAGCATTCAATCCCCGACTTAAAAGATTTATTGACAAGTAAATGCACCCAGCATTCCCTGATCACCAATGTCCTCAGCACATCTGGTTTTCGTCGACATTATAGTATTCCGTTTTATATTTTCAGCGGCTTTATGAATACTCCTGCACACAATGCCTCTATTCCTTACATGTATAAATTACCAATGCTCTGATCTTGTCAAGCCTCGCTGCCTTCTGAAGTAAATAATCTCTTTAATCACAATAACATATTCTACCCCTCCTCACTGAAATTAATCCCAGTTATATGATAGAGGCAGTGGTTGGAGATTTTAAGTTTTTTGTGTGTGATCTCTGATCTGCTGGAGACCTGCTGGTCGTGTCAATCAGAAATGCTTATCCTGGCTATATACCTCACTGCTAATGTCAATCGGACCCCCAATACAACAGGTCAATCAACTCAAACCAGGAACCACTGGAAAAGAAGTCATATTACACTTTCACTGGGGTGTAGCTAACACTTCTCCCCTTCTGGTTGCCTTCAAAGGAGAGAAAAGTCACTGTTAAAAGTAGTTATAGCCAACACAGAGACAGGAATTCCTTACTGATGTCTTATTCTGCTTGTCTGCAGCCATCTTCATTCCTCTCATACTGGTCAGTTGGAATTAATCACTTGGGTCCCTTGTTGAAGAAAATTCCAATCCTCCACTACATTGACAGCGAGCCCTCTGTCAATGCTGCTGAAGCCAAACAGAATTTCTATCCAGGAGTTAATTTTCTCAGCCCTGGGATCTAATCAGTGTCTCCCTGGTGAAGCTTTTATTGTGACCTTTTAACCTTGGTCAGCTGTCACTCAGTGACCACGTCCAGAGTCTGTCAGAATCTTTACGTTAATGACTTTAACTTCATGTATAACTTCAGCCCTCAAACAAAATTCTCTCTCCTCACAGCATAAGTACCACTTTCTGTGTTATTATGCTATTAATATCACAACTCTGTCTTTGTCACTTTTTCCCAACAAATCAACACATCTAATCCTGCAGCATCGACAACATCTTCTCTGTAATATCAGATCTCCAGGAGCACAGCTACCGATTTATCATCAACACAGGTTTCTTACAAAGCAAGAGAAATCAGATATATTTAATTACACTAAAATTCCAAAAATCCATAATTAAATAACACAGTTTTAATTAGCGCACATCTCAGTCCCCCTCCACCATTTCTATCCTGAGCTCCCCGGGATCTAGAATATTTCTCAGCTCCATGGATTCAGTCCACACTCGGCAGGGCTGACCTTTATCAGAAGTTTGAGATCTCCAAGGTCGCAGAGTTTTTAATCAGGGCATCAACTCAGGAAGTTCAACCATATGAAAATCAAGATAAGACAGAAATTATAGCTTACAGGAGAAAAAAAAAATTGGATCCCCCACCGAGAGGAAACATACGACTCTGAAGTAGATAAAATTATAAGTTAAGTCTTACAGATTTTGATATAAAAATCTTAGATCCCCCACTGAGCATAATCACAGATCACAAGAAGGCTGATAAATTCTATATAAAACTAGAATTCTTCTGAATATACAATTATAACTTTATATCTACCCTCACAAAATTACTGATTTGTTAAAAAAGAACTTGGATCCCCCTGTGAGAAACTAAAATCCTTAAAAAAAAATTAACAGCTGTCAGCCAGAATTCCTCTATATAAAAACTATGACACAATGCTCTATTTTCCTAAGTTGATGTTTCCTCTTCGTGGCCAGGTATCTCTCTTTTTTAAAATCTGAATGTTGATAAATTAACAAAACGTGTATTGATCAAGTTCAGGATCCTCCCATGAAAAGTTGGCAGAGAAAACACAACAAGGTTGATTTGTGTACGTTTTACACTGGCGAGCTCCTCCGAGCTCCCTCCCGAGTCTAAGAACTCTAAGTCAGTACCCTCCCGTGGTTCTAGATAATCCAGGTCACCTTAGAACTTCTGCACAGTAAACATGGTAAACAAGGATCGCTCAGCTGTTATTGTCCTCATGTCAAAGCATGTGGGGGGCTCCACTTTCAATTTGTCAATTCCCCCCAAAAAATTCGTTAGACTATTAAGTATCAATATTCACTCACAACCAAAACTTACATCACTTCGACACATTGTATTTGTATCTCCAATGTTGAATATAGAGTTTCTACAGTTAAACAAAATTCAATATATTGATAATCCGTCCAAAGCCAAAAACAATTAAAACTCCTGAGTCAATTCTTGAGCAGGGTAGTTGTTTAAATAGCAGTAAATCTCTCTCTTTGACAGGTCCTTGAAGTTTTCACAGCCGGGGCTAAGTGTTAAGTTAGTCACATACAGTATAATCCATCATCTTCATCAGAAGGAATGTTGTGTCCTTCAATTTCCCCTGGGTAGGTAATTAATAAACATATCTATCCACCAAAGGTCATATTTTACTTAAATTGACAGACACAGGGCTGCTATATAAATAGACAGGGCTCTTAAAAATAATCTTCACACTTTTTGACTCAAAGCTCATGTGACAATGTTAAAAAACTGCCCTTCAACACAGTTAAAAATTTTCACTTTTAAGTCCAATCACAGAGATCCTTAATTAAGATATTTTTTTCAGGGTTTCCAACACAAAAAACCCCAGACAGTATATTGCTATAATTAATATTGTATAATTGGTCATAAAACAGTCAAGGTAGACAAATCGACAAGTGACACTCACACGTGAATCTCACAGAGACACTATCACCAACACTCGTAAACTGACCACTTTATTCCCTCCAGAAGTTTCAGATATGTAAATATAAATTACCCTCCGTAATTATACAACTTGAATTGAAATATATTATGGTGCAATATAAAGATACTTGACTTCAAGTTTTGAAATAACCCAAAATTAAGTCAGAAAACTCTTCCTTTTCTCTGAATGAATTAAGAGAGACTCAAATGTTATAATTAAGACTCTCGTGTGATCACCATTCACTCTGTGTACATTTATTATTCCAAGTCATTAAGCTAATCAGTTAATTAATAGGAACACTTAGTGTGTAATGCAGGCAACTCATAACAAACCAGAATAAGACCTCCCTTAGTATTAATTACAATCCCTAAGTATTAATTACAATCCCTTAGTATTAATTACAATCCCTTAGTATTAATTACAATCCCTTAGTATTAATTACAATCCCTTAGTATTAATTACAATCCCTTAATTACAATCCCTTAGTATTAATTACAATCCCTTAATTACAATCCCTTAGTATTAATTACAATCCCTTAGTATTAATTACAATCCCTTAGTATTAATTACAATCCCTTAGTATTAATTACAATCCCTTAATTACAATCCCTTAGTATTAATTACAATCCCTTAGTATTAATTACAATCCCTTAGTATTAATTACAATCCCTTAATTACAATCCCTTAGTATTAATTACAATCCCTTAGTATTAATTACAATCCCTTAGTATTAATTACAACGAGAGTCAGCTATAAAGTACAATATTCTTTTTGGTCATAATTCTAAAATCAGAATTCAGTGCTCATGCATTTATATCTTTTCCCATTAGTTCGGTTTAATTTCATCAGAAAACGCATTAATTCACTCTCATTTTACCTATTTCCTAATAGCCTATAAATACTACTTTGCCAAAAGGGTGAATATGGTAAATAAATTAATATATAATTCCCTCCCTGTAAAACAATTTAAATGTGCCCCAAATAAAATATCCTGCACATGTATAAAACCACTGATAATATATACAAATACACCTAATACACAGTTCTTAACTCTCCTTAACAGACAGACAAATGGACAGGTGAACTCCTTGGTAGATTAATTAACATGTCAAGATTTTGGTCACACCTGAGACAGGTAACACACCTGTAAATACCTGTGTATTTACTGTCCACAAGCTACAGACGTAGATAATGATGGCTAACAGGTGATCAATTAATTACTGCTCCTGTATAATTACAGGACAGGAGAAATGTGTCACTGAGGTCAGGGAATTTATCACTGTAGGCATTAAATCTTAATAGACACTTACAAAAGGGGGGGGGGGGGTTTGTCAAATTTGTCACTGTTTTAAATAAATGATACATTTATAAAGAGTTAATGTAATGCATGAGTGAGAAAATGTATACATACTGGTATGTTAATTCAGTGAACTCCTTCAATACTGTAAGTAATTCACTTTAGCAATTAATACTAACCCTATAACCCTCAGAGCTGGCGAATCTGAAGGAATTCTTGAATTCTGTCTTAGCTAAATTTGAAGGACATGGAGTACTGTGTTCCTAACTAGTTACACCTTTATACTGAATGAAAAACAGACAAGGAATCGAAGCCAAGAGCAATAACTCCTGCAGACTTGTCAAGATATGACCTTGAAAGTTAAAAAAAATTCTTTCAACAAATCTGTAATACTGTATGTGTACTTATTAAAGTGGGCTTCATATTTAGTGGCTTTGGCGCTGACAAGGATGCGCTAATTCATGAATACTGCTAAGAATTCATTAATGAATACAATACATGGTGTGTGGATGTAATTTGCACTAATTCATGATTACACAAACAAATCAATACCCAGTAAATATGCTAAATTTTAAATATGTCAATTCATGTACACCTACAGTATTATGCAAAATAAGCAAAAGGGTCAGGGGTATATATATAAATCTACTTCCATCTTTCCCCAGACCATACGTTACTTTGGTTACAATATACTAACCATGCTCGGAACTACTGGATGACCTCCTCAGTATCATCCCAATAATATCCATGGCAACAGGGTTAAAGTTCACATTTATCATACATCACACAGTATGGTTCAGCACTTCACAAACTCTGTTCAAATCCAACCTCAAAGTCACATTTTCTGTTTCTAATTTTATAATTGTGGAATATACTGAATCATAAAAATGACAGATATCACATTGAATTTAGAAAATCTATAGATATAACCGGCTCTGCTCTGAATTTATAATCATTGGAACTGTTCTCTAATACGATGAGTTTACACTTTTGATGACTGCGATGATAGATTCAATGACAGCCTCTCTGACCAGAGACAGAATTAAATTCTATTGACTGATGAGGTGTGATATATTTACACCTCTTTACTGATATCTATCTAAGTTAGCTTTATAATTCAGATATCCACACTTGACAGGTTTTCTCATTAATTGTCCCCGATAGCGATCTAATAGTGTTATAATTCAGTCGTCAGACCAGATTCACACTTGATCAACGTCGCAGACAGATACCCGATGTTGATATAATTACGGGAATTAAACGATAACAATCTCGTCAACACAAACACCAGTGTGCAGTACTCTCTGTCGCTACAGTGACTGTATTTTTTTTAAATGTTCCAAGTTCTCCTGGCTGAAGTCAATATTTTAACTCATTGTCAATAATGGTTTGATTGAGTTGTGATCTGTGTGTGTCCATTGAAGCTTCTGTCAGGTGACAAAGAGCTGCTGGCTATAGTTAAAACACAATAAACCCACAGGCACAAAATCAATGGTCACAGACGTAGCAATTCAAATTACAATCTTCTTGTACAGAACTCTTTTGCATTTAATACCTATAGATCTGATGAGAATGCTTTTTTAAATTATATCCCATGAAAAGTCGTCAATCTACCTGACTCCAATCTCATCAAACTGCGATTTTCATGGTTTTCTCACACAAAATGTAAGAGTTCTATCACTATGTTCCACATGGGGACTTCTTGTAAACACGGTGCGTGACATTTATTTCTCATTAGAAGAAACCTGTAACAGGAACCAGGGGTCATAAAAGGTCATTAGGAACTGGACAATAACTGACCGTAAAACTGTCAGTCCTGTGGCATACGTGTCCAGTGGTCTACGGGGAAGTAGTGTGGTTTGGTCCTCTAACAATCTGGTCCCCGTTCCTGGTTATACTCATGCAGAGCCTGATAGACACGTACGATAGAAGCCTGGCTTCTGTCAACAGTAATTCCAATCAATAGCGAAGAATTGTCAATACCAAATAGAATAACCTGCAGCTAACTTCAGCAGCGTCACTGTGTGTAGAATTCACAGAATCAGAGACTACAGCCTGATGATACAATGATACACATGACACTTACGATACAATGATCTACACTGATACACAGATAAAATGTCTTCTGAATTCAAGAGATAACAGAAATTCTAATGTATTGAACAAACATGTAGCAGATCTCCTGATCGTAAATGCTAAACACATTAGATGGAAGATTCCTGCCATACATGATGGGTTCTTCTTTGACAACACGACATTGATACACAAAGTCTTAATGTTATTATTATATTCTCTCATGGACTTCCTATAATGTAAATCTTTAACACACAGGATTCCTTAAATATTTCTGAGCAACAAACCACTACCGTATACACAGTGAACCAAATTAAGTCACAAAGTCTCCAGTTAAATGTCCACTCCGAATGTCTTGACCACTGAAGTCTGGCCAGACTGACCCACAACAAACAAAAGACTTGGAATGTCCAAGATAAACAAAACCCAACTAAATAGTCAACAAAGATTACATCAGGTGTGAACATTATTCAGTGGCTCCTCTCAGCAGGTAATTTCCAGGTAACTTCAGGTGTGTTATCTGAGCAGGTGTGAGGGGGGGAACTAGACCCTAAATTCCATAGGGGGTTACAAGGGGAGGGAGCAAGTTCTATACAATGTCTATTATATACGTGTATTTGTAACATTACAAAGTCCTGAGACTTGAGACAGTGGTAATTTAATATGCCATATAAATTAAAATAATTTAATTGTGAAACATATATCCACTGACCCAATGAGAGAGAGAGAGACACACACACACACACATTCAGTCAATGCTGTACGAAATACTTAAAGTTCCATTGTAGTTCATTCTTTCTTTTTAACTAATTATGAATTATTCTTGGTTGACTTCATAAATTATACTGTGCTTTGATTGGTTGACTAAATTTTGACGGTCTTTTTTATTGGTTGACTGAATGATTACTATTTTCTGATTGGTTGACTAGATTAATACTGTTTTCTGATTGGCCAACTTACTGTTTCCTGACCAGACACTTCCGGCGTTCTCCACCGACATCCCTCCGATCCCACTGTCGGGGTAACTCTCCGCGCCGTAACTGTCCCTCACGCAGCGGTCCCTTAGTTTCAGTTCCTCCTCAATCAATAGTCGCGTCTGGCGGGACTTCGAATTGTTGTTGTTGTTAAAGAAACGACTAGGACGACCCTGGTCCACTTTTTTGGCCACTTGGTTTCCATTTTGTTGCTTTTTTACCCGATCGTGAGTATTAAGACTCTTTGTACGACCAAGTCCGGATTTAGTGGATTTTGAGTTTGGGGAGACTGGTGGATCATCACGGTAACCGTTATCCATGTTTGGATCTTCTGGGGACACGGGTAGCGATTGTAACATACGTTTTAAAACATTACTGTCAAACTCCACCTGACACTCTGGGGTAAGTGGGGTCATTGGGGTCAAAGGTTCCGGAGGTGAAGGCCATTCTGGGGATTCTGAAGAAGATCCTGATAAGCTTGACCTTGACACAGTCAATACTCCATTCACACCCGTCGCGCTGACTGATACTTTATAAACTGATCCTGGTGTCACGTTATTTTCAGTCCGATCCAAGTTTTCAAGAGAAAAATTCTCAGAATTTGGCAGTCTGTTTTCAGCTGGCGATTGATGACCTTTTGCCTCTGAGGTCAAAGGTGATGGATAGACATCTGACCTTACTGCAGTTGTGTCGCTCTGTGAGATTTCCTCCCTAGGGAACTCTTTAACACCGGGTTGACCTTGATCAGGGCGAGTCGGTGTCGGAGCGACAACGGTAGTGGATGTATCGATGTAAGAAATCCTATGACCTTGGTCCTTACTAAAGGTCACAAAAGAGTTATCACCAACAAAAGCAGTTTCGATATGGACAGGTCGGTTTGATTTCCTGTGGTTCTCCCTTTTATTGCCACCCTGCCTGAGGGACACCTGTGGAAAAGAGTTTTCTTGTTCCTGGCTCTGATAAAACTTATGTGTGAAATGGATGGCTGAAGCTGGTCGCGCTTCACTTAATATATTGTGGTCTACAAACGACACAGCGGCAGGCATAGACTTCCTGTGTGATGTATCATGGGTATTATTTGTTTTCCGCAACACCACAGTACCTGTTAAGAAGAACAATATTAAACATTTTACTGCCTCAACACTTTCAAATTTCGTAGGGAATTAACTAATTATCTAAAATATAAATCAAGGATTTGTGTTTATTTGAATACCATTTTCATGTGATCAGATTTCCTTAACTTAAAAAGAATTTTTTCTTATTCATTTTTCTGCTACTTCTTTGCCATATTAATAGTAAAGGTTTGACAATTTGGGAAGGGGATGGGGGGGGGCACATTTTTCTCTTATGGTTATGGACAAGACCCAATTTTCAGTATAAAACTTGTAATGGAGAAACATTGGAAGCTCATAGAAACAAATAGATTTATTGTCACCAGAAGGTATACTGTGACCTGGACTCAAGGTCAATTTGTTTTGACGAATTTTGGAAGGGGATGGGGGGATCACATGTGTTTCTCTCACAAAGCTATGAACAAGACACAAGTTTTTAATTATTTTTCTGCAAGTGACCTTGAACTTACCTAAAGTGACCTTGAGTCAATGTCACACTAAACATTAAAGAGCATTAAAGACCTTTTTGTTTTTGTTCAATCCTTATAAAGAAACTTTAAAATACAATGCATCTAAAAAATATTATATTGACCATGAATGCTATTTATAGCTACCTGTCACATTATCATAAACAGAAGACGTTGAGGGAGGTTTGAGAATTCCGATCGGTTTAAACGTCTGAAGTTCTGCCACTGGTTCCGTTAGCCCACGTGGTATTGTGGCGGCCTTCTCTCGTCTGTCAATCACAGGGTCATGTGACTGGTCACCTGACAGCTCCTGTGGAGCAGAGGCTGCTCTGTAGGCGGGGTTATGTGTGGGGGATCCAGAATTTCGCTGTAGAGTGGGGTGGTGGTGATGGTGGTGGTGAGTGGTGGTGGATCTAAGATCTGGCTGACTAGAGGGGTGGTGGTGGAAGTAGCGTGTAGGAGAATTAGGGGAGGAAACAGATCTATCTTTACCTTTTACCTTCTGAAATTTATAGAGAAAAAACTACCTTTACTGTCTTTACTGTAAGACAACTAGCTCTGGAACAGTTTTCTGGTCCAAAAAATCAGAGATTCATTTCAAACTTTATACCAAAAAATCAAGATTACGTGGCAAGCTATCTTACAAATATTTTGTATATTATATGTCCATGAAATGCAAAAACACATCTATTTAAACTCAAACATTTCTTACTTTCGACCCTTGTACATGGGATTTAAGAGGATTGATTATAAAAGAGTATTCAGTGAATTTGCAACTTACTGGCAGGTGTAAATTATTAAGAAATTACTGACAGCTTTAAACTACGTATCTCACTTTTGAGGGGGAGGGGGAGGGCTTAGTCTCGATGAGCTAGGTTACTTAGAAGTTACTGGCAGGTATAATTATCTCAACTTTGGGTGCTCAAGTCTCCTTGAGATTGGTTATTAAGAAGTTACTGACAGCTTTAAATCACCTTTGGGGGGAAGGCTTAGTCTAGATAAGGTTAAAATATATTTCAAATTATCTCATATGCAGACCAAATATTGAGAAATTTAAACAACTTTTTTCAACAACAAACTGTTCAATACTGAAAAAATTGTGCAAATTGTTGTTGATTGTCAAACAAATTATAGATGGAAATAATTGATTTGAATCTTAACATGATATTTTGTACCATTTATAATAAATGTATTATATTCTTTTTCTATGTGTTTGTATCTAATCCTACCTCCTCTCTACAATGTATGTTTATACAATTATAAGAATAAAATCATTGTCATTGACATTGACAGGTATCTCACCTTTGGGGGACTCAGTCTCAGTGAGCTCGCCGAGTTGGCCTTCCTGGAGAATTTCTGAGATGGGTTCTGTGGACAAAGACAGAAATTTAAAAATAGGCAGATTATGAGACTGTGAATATCTCCTTGTTAAAATACATGTACCTGATACAACACAACATACAATTTGTGAGCATCTTCCTGATTTTGATTTAACATGTACCTGACAATATTTCCTACATAGTAAAGGAAAAATCTCAATCTGCTAAGAAACTGAAAACATGAGAGAAAAGATTGTAGTGAGAAGAATTATTAAATGAGACCTGATGAATTGTGAAGAAAGTTTCTACCAGGCTAGGCCATCCATTTAAGTATTTAACAAATAAATTGGAGAGAGAGAGAGAGAGAGATTAAAAACAGTCCTTTTATCAGAGATGAATTGATATCTAATTTAATGTATAGAAGAAGAGTGATTATCAGACAGACATATATACGTACATGAACCAGCACACTGCTATATCCTTTATTCTGTAAGGTGCATTGTTCAGAGGGTATCTTTTAGCATTTAGTTAGGATATTTAAGAATTATTTAGCTGTGAGGAAATTAATGACTAAGTTACATCCTTATTATTCAAATGTATTGTGCTAATAAAATCACAAATGGCATAAATTTCCATGCAGTATAGCGTGTTTCCTTGTTAAAATCATTAAAAAGCATGATATAAATAACAGTTATTTTCTAAGGAAATTAAGATGTAAAAGAACAGCTGCTTTTCCACCCAAATGAAATAAATACTAGCAACATTTACACAATAAAAAAATCCCTAGATCTCCTACAAACTAATTCCTCCCCATCCCAGTTTTCTGTAATGCAGATAAATACATTATACATGTATATATAAATAAATACAACAGTGACCCCCATCCCTCACCCCCCATTCATCCCACAATACTTACAGTGCAGCAGTCTCTAAATCTCTGGGCGTCAGCGGGGGTTGTGAAGTTTAGTCCCCACTCACAGCGGTCTATGGGGTCTCTCCAATGAACAAAACTCTCAGTGGCAGGACAAATTATAGTTCCTATAAATAAACCAGAAAACTACCTGAATAATCTGACTTTAAGCAAATAATAAGTCCCCAAGACCTTAAACTGTGAGCAGAATTAAGTCCAAATTTAGAATTTTATTTTAAGAAGAAATTTTTTTTTTAATTAAAATTTCTTGTACCATTCAAATACAAATTTTGCTTTGATTTTCAAAATTTAAATTAAAGTTTGTCTGTTCTCATTTTATGGTCTTGATGACTAATGTTACAGTGACACGTACTTTAAAAATGTTAGTTTATTTTTAACAAAACAGCAAAAATTTTTAATTCAGACACCACTGGTGCCAAATTTGCCGGATTATACAACATGCATAATAGGTAAGACAATGTTCTAAAGAATTGAATTTACAGAAATGGACTAAAAGTTTTCCTGGTATAAATAAGCTAGATTTCAGAATACACAATGTCTGGATAAGACAAGTTTGACTGTATAAAGGTCTTTATAATACAAATCTCTGATAATTCAATATACACTGTATATTAAGTTCCCCAGTTGTTGTTTATATATTCAGCATCCTTTTAATACAGTGTTACAGTGCAAACTGCTAATAATATTTACTTAATAGGAAATTATAAGCTCAGCTTTGTTTTTTAATGTACAGTTGAACTTCCATATCTTGAACACTAATATCTCAAATACCATGTGGATATGTCGAAGTGATTGGAAATCCCAACCTCTTATTCCTCGATATCTCAAATCCTCAGATATCTTTAAGTTTTTACCTGGTCCCAATGAGTTCAAGGTAACGAGGTTTGACTGTATTACATGTACTAACTATTTTCATTGAGAGGGATTACGGTGGCTAGAGGAGGGGGAATGGGGGAGGGGGGAGTTTAACAGCATTTTTTTAAAGATGCAGATAGAATTCAGGGAATGCTAAACCCAAACTTGAGAAACCAGAGAAATATATTAAAGAAAAAAACAAAAAAAATCACAATCATTATATATATATATAACATACTGAGACAAGGCAAGATAAAAAAATAATACAAGGAGGAAGATCAGCTCAACACTGCAGATTTAATGGAGAGAAATAAAAGATGATTAAAAGTTGCCTATACAAATCCATTCTACCTCTGAAACTGAAATAAACCACTGATAAAATTATTTAATGGAATGCCAAAATTGAATCAATTATAAATACTTCATTAAATGATTTTTTTTTTCCGATGAGGGATTTGGGGGGGGGGGGGGGCTTGAGTTCATGTGCCTTTTCATTTACATACTTTTCAACGAAAAAATGAAATATGAATTCTAAATACCCCATGTGTCATACTTTTAAAACCTGGTGACACATACAGGTTTTCAAAATAAAAACAACAAAGACAGAATAGAAAGAATGTTTAAACACAGTATCTACCTGAACTAAGAAAGCCACATAATAAATTTAAAGATAAAAAATTAAAAAAACTCTCAAGATTAGTTTCCGATCAAATCTGTATATAACACAAATAAAAACAGAAAAAAACACCTCATTAAGTCTGAAGAAGTCCTCCTATTAAAATTCCCTGTTAATTAAATCCATTAATAAAGCACAGCGTTAACAGCCACTGGTTCATCACTGTTGTGACACGATGACGGTTAAAAATTCCAAAAATGTCCTTGTTGTTTTTTCGTCACCTATTTATGGATTTGATAGGAGGCACAATTAAAATCCTATCACCTGATGACAAAACATTTCAATCCAGTCCTCATTGTCTAAACACCCACAAAGAATTACAATTTACTGTCAGGTGGAATGAATGCAGATTTGGACATTTAAATATTTGAAAAAATTCAAACATGCTACTGAATGGGATATGACCTCATTGGAGGTATTCCGCTAGATACGGAAGTTTTTTGCGTCTAAGTGTGAATTTTTACCTGATTCAGGTGAGAGAACATCAAACACCTGTCTCCAGGCAAAATTACCTGGGTTTTCTTAAAGTATGGTCCATTAAACTTCATTAAAGACAGGTGTGCAGTTATTTTATATTGACAGACTGTGAAACTGAAGAATTCAAGCCAGACCAAATGAAATGTAACTTTTTACTAATCTTCCAATATTTTACCACAGTTTTCTCATGCAAATGACATTAAAGGCCACAAAATAAAGAAGTCACTTCTATCAAAGTCCATGGAATTTCACCCATCAGTTAAGTTTATAGGATTAAAATTATCAACACAATACCTATAACAGCTTTTTACAGACATGTAATGTCTCTAACCAAATTAATGTAGAGGATATTCAATGTTTTGTAGATGGATATGAAATTTATTTCAGTAGTGGGACAGCTAGGATTTTTTTTTTTATATTTTCATGAGTTTGCCTCTGTCATTTCTTAATACAGTGTCATAGGCTTGACATCATAGTTGAGCAGTTGAGCCAATAACTTAGCAGTTGTGAGATTGAAAACATTTTAACATGGATTTTAGCAACATATGTGAGAAGAAACTTGCAGTTTCAGTTTCTATCAAGACAGTTACTATCTCTATCTAATATGACAGGCCAGAAATTATTTTTTACTTATTTGATATCCTTTCACACTGTGAGAAAATATCACTTTGGTATCCTTTCACATTATGAGAGAATCACTTTTATTCAATAGATAAATCACATTATTTCACTGTTAAAAATTTAATAAATGTCTCTGATCAAATCAATGTGCTGGTAGTGTGTATATATCTAGAGGCAACAACCAGCTTTATAGGCACACTGGAATGAACCTCCTCCAAAAACTAAATCTTGGTCTGATTCATCTGGAAATGCATGCCAGATACATGTCTGGTAGTGTGCATCTCTGGATGCATCATTCATGCAACTTTGGTCCAGGTAGGACTTATTGTTACTTGAGAATGGACCTGCTTCAATAAGTAGTTCAGATCCAGCATCTGAGGCAAATCTGGTCATGTGCTTCCCTATATGCATCGTCCATACAACTTTGGTCCAGGTATAGGGCTTATAATTACTTGGGAATGGGCCTGCTCCAAAATTTAAACCTTGTCACAATATATCATATTCTATATATATATATATATATATATATATATATCTAAAAAAGTAGGTCAGATCCAGAATCTGAAGCAGGTCTAGTACATGTGCATCTTTGAATGCATCATCCATGCATGTTTGGTCCAAATAAGGCTTACACTTATTCTATAATGGACTTCTCCATAAAACCAGTGCCAGTCATACATGTACGTATAGCATATAAGCTCATCTCCACTTCGTCTGAGTTAATAAAAGCTTTCTGTGGTGATGCCATCTCTGAAATAATTTTATTTTGAACTGCTTGACTTCCTCACTATCAATGAGCAATATAAACCTAATGAATCACTTCTGAATTAAAGGTGCTTGGACACAGATTTGAAGTTAATATTTCCTCAAATTTTCTGTATAACTTCATGACTTATATGTTGCTATAGCATTTCATACTAAAATATAATAAAAATCTTATTTCATCTCGAAGTTATTAAAACTTCGAATTTCTGGACGCGTTGGATTGACACATCCTTGCACTTTGACATATTTTGATTTTATTCTTAATACTTAAGAAAAGTGGCAATTTTGTTGTGTATTAATGAAATATAACAAAACTAAAACCCACTCAATATATTATGTAAGTCCGTGCTCAGTGGTGTGTGCAGAGTTTAACAAATGAACACACCCGGTGAATCGTAAACATTAACAATAACAGAGCTCGTGCCCTGTTTACAAAAACAGTTTACGTTTCACGGATGTGTTCAATTTGTTAAACTCTGTACACATCACAGAGCACGGACTGACAATACTGGTGATTTGGTTTTGCTTTCGAACATTTCTACTCTGAATTTTCTGGATTATAGATGTAATATTTTTCATTAATACATAAATAAAATCTTATTTCATCTCGAAATATAGTTCCAATAATTTCCAGATAAAATAAGTTTTTAATTATATTTTCTTGTGAAAAGCTATTGCAATATATAAGTCATGATATTATACAGAAAATTTGAGAAAATATTAAGTTCAAATCTGTGTCTATATAAGCACCTTTAATTTACGATCTTGGGGTCTGATACAAATTCTTCTCTCCCCATACAAACCAACAGGGCTTCAGAAGTGATTTGTAAGTCCCAAGCTCTTTTTGTTTAAGTATTCTACCCTCAATATCTCAAACCCTTGGATATCTCGAAGTTTTCTCTTGGCCCCATCCAGTTTGAGATAATGAAGTTTGACTGTATATATATTAAACAAGATTGTTTGTTGCAATGAAACACTGATGCCCTTGTAATTGGTAGCTCAAGGAGAAGTTTAAGGTTTTCATGTGTAGGTCAAACTTCAAGGTCAAGAGGTAAAAAATGTTGGTACCCAAAGAAATGTCTTGTTAAAAAGAAAACACCCATGAAATATGAAAACCCTAGCACCAACCATTCAGAAATTATAGCTAAGGTAAAAGTTTATCAAAAGTAGGTCATATTCCAAGGTCAAGAGTTCAAAAATATTGGTTCCCAAATAAAAATATTATCACAATGCATACACAAGTGAAATATGAAATATGAAAGACCTAGCTCTAACTGTTCAAAAGTTATCATCAAGATTAGGGTTTCAAATGCAAGTCAAACTCCACAGTAAAAAATGTTAGCACTCAAACAAATGTCTTGTCACATGGAATACACAAGTGAAATATGAAAGCCCTAACACCAAACATTAAAAAGTTATGTCAAACTGGTTAAAGTTTTTGCAGACAGACAGCGAGATAGACAATTGTGCAGACCAAAAAGTCCAGCCTTGGAATGTTCAATTATTTAAACAATAAAATGCTTTCTTTGGTTGTTATTACGGGAATTAATGTCGCGGTTGTTGCAGAAAAAATACATAACCCGCATAAGTGGGTTATGTGAATTTTTTCTGTAATAGCTGCGACATTAATTTCAGTACTAACAAACAAAGAAAGACATTTATTGTTTATATTTATATCTTTATAAAAAAGAACATTCAAAGTAAATTAAGTACGTAAATATTGTATTATAGATGTGTATATCATTATATACATAATTGATGGAACAGCTGTTGCTTAAGAAATCTATGCTGGTGACTTGCTTAGTGTCATTTATGGACTGATTAATGGCAATGGTTTTTATAAGAAATAAAGGAAATAATATTCAGTGAATGTAAATATGAGAGCATAAAAAACAACTGAATTGTCAAATTACAGTATTCTTCTTCAAATAAAAAATTGATGGAGAATGGTCAGGAAAAGGTTAAGTGTCCATGGGAAGTCACATGACAGACAGGGAAGTAGAATACGGTTTCAGAGAGAACGTATTGGAGTTGCTGCTGAAACAAAATAACATTTTCAAATTGAAGTACTAAAGTAATCAAGTTACCTTTATATTTATCTAAAAGGTAAGTTTAAATCATTAATGATATACTTGAATGTTATTCTATAGACACGAAGAAGAATAACATATATACATAAAAATTTAGAAGTGGCTTGTTTTAGTAAATCTTACAGTTCTTAAATTTCATCAAATTTATTATTCAATTAACATATAGTCTGGACAATCAATTATAATTTTCATTGTTGACAAAACAAAGGACTTTTTTTCATGGTGGGGGAGGGGGGGGGGTAGATTAGGGAAGGGAAATAACATTTTGGACCAAAGGATGTAATATATATGCTTGGATTCCAGACAATCAGTTTCATCAATAGCTAAGGAATCTATGATTTTTTTTTCACTGTATTGACTGTTTGCATAAATTACGGTTTCTGTATACTCTGATAAGATAGATAACTCTGAATGGGATATATGGCTATTATTTCTTTATAAATTTGTCAAGTTCAAATGTCTTTTTTTGTCCAATTTTACCGTGCAAGCTATGCTAAAACTGTTTGTATATTACCTCTAAAAAAAAAAAACTGGGAAATTTGGAAAATTATAATCATTAAAGCTACATTTTCTACAAGTGAACAGAGGGATTACGGACCTTAACTTAGAAAAACAACCTTAAACTCCTGTCATCTTATTTACAGAGGCTCTCTGTCTAATCAGCTATGGACTCCCGTTTATGAAGCCCCTCTGTCTAATCAGCCATGGACCCCCGTTACTGTGCACAAGATGTTTTACGCTGTGATGTATGTAAAGTGGAACCCTTACACAGTCATTGTAAGCTTTGTCACGTTAACCTGTGTACTAACTGTAGTGAAAACCATCTCTCCGACTCAACAAAACATCACCTCATCGTACCCTACCAAGCTAAAAATAATAACTACCCACAATGTCTACAGCATAGGGGTAGACATTGTGAAGATTACTGTGAGAAATGTGACATTCCTGTCTGTTCTAGCTGTCTGTCTTCTGGTGAACATAAGAGACACAATTTATCAGACATTCTGCAGAAACTCAGAAACAAAACAGAAGATTTAAAAAATGATCTGAAGGAATTGGAGGAGAGAATTCATCCTAAATATTAAGAAATAGCTACAGATATAAAAGCTGAGGACGCCAGCCTGGACACGTATTACACTGAACTCACAGCGGCCATTGTCAGACAAGGAGAAGACTGGCACAGAAAGATTGACATCATTGTCAACAAAAGATTATCTGAAGCTGAGGAGGTGAAAAACAAATACCACACGGCTCTCAGTAAGCATGAAAAGGAAATCAGCGACACAGCTTCTGAAATTAAACAAAATATTCTTGATTTGAAAAAAATACTGGACTCCAATGACACCTCCCTCATTTCTGTGTACAAGTCCCGGAATGCTGAATTCAGAAGCTTGCCTCCCAGAGTCATAGTAACCGTCCCAATCTTCTCCCCTCCAAGGGACAACACAGAACAACTCGATCAACTGTTTGGTTCTTTGTCAGGACCATCCATTACAACGGATGAAAATGATTACATGATGGAGGGACCAGAAACTGCACCCTCCCTTCCATTCAAACCACTCCTCCATGAACCAAAGACCACTGCCTGTATAAACTTAGGGCAGACCTGGCCAAACAGTGTTACCTGTCTCAGTGATGAAAAAGTATGGACCTGTGGTTACGACAACATCATACGACTCTATAGTCTTCATAGTAGACTGCTGAAGTCAATCCAAACCAAGTCAGGGAACATACCATGTGACATCGCAATGACGAGGAGTGGAGATCTCATTTATACTGATCCTCAAGCAAGAGTTTTACATAAAGTGAAAAATAAAAAGATAAAGGAAATGGTCAGATGTAAGGGGTGGATGCCCTTAAATGTCTGTAGCACCTTCTCTGATGATCTGCTGGTTAGCATGTGTAGTGTTGATTGTACCAAATCAAAGATTGTCCGTTTCTCTGACTTCACAGAGACACAAACCATTCAGTTTAACTCCGACAGAACGCCTCTGTATTCCCCAGGCTTTGGTAAATACATAACTGAGAACAGAAACCTGGATATCTGTGTGTCTGATGGTAATGCGATGGCTGTAGTGGTGGTCAGTTGGGCCGGGAAACTCAGATTTAGATACACTGGTCATCCCTCTATGGCCACAGGACCATTTAGTCCCCGTGGCATCACGACAGACAGCCAGAGTCTGATCTTGATAGCGGACATTAACAACCACTGCGTCCACATCCTAGACAAGGATGGAGAGCTCCTTCGTAAGATGTGTCAGATAAATAGTCCATACGGAATATGTGTGGACAACAAAGACAACCTCTACGTCATGGAATGGAATCAGAGCTCCATGGGTAAAGTGAGGAAAATTCAATACATGTAATACCTTGTGACTGGGATTTAAAACTGATAAAATAACAACATAATCACATCTCATGAAAAGCAACAAGATGTTGATACCTAGCTGAAAATGTAACACGAGGTTGATACAACATAATGTTAAACTAGAATTATACAGCAAGGGTTTGAATATGAACTGTGCTTGCTATAATGCTTCCAAATTATTTTCACTCAAGAAATGTTACCATTAGAATCATTACAATTTTCAAACTACAGTAATGTTTTTCAAACATTTCAGAATAACTGTATGAGTACATAAATTGACATATTAAAAATTTAGCGCAATCACTGGATATTGATTGGCAATGGCATAATCATGAATTAGCACTACACACGACCATGCCATGTATTATTTTTAATAGTGATTTATTAACAGTATTCATGAATTAGTGCATTGTTGATAGCGCCAAAGCCACTAAAAAATGAAGTCCGCTTTTTAAAGTACACATACTGTATAAGTCAACAGAGCGTGGCAGTGTGTATCATTAATCTTGACCTTTTGACCTTGACCCCTGAGAATGTAACCTAACACTTCAGTAACTTGCTTTCATATAGTTACAATTCCTAGAATTGGAGGTCTTGGAAGGTATTTTTTAAGCATTATTTTCTAAATATTTTTATGATTAAAAAAATCTTGTTTAGTTCTGTTTGAAGTAATTTAATTAAAACAATTAATTCATCCAACAGAACATGATAGGATAAAAAGCTCTTAAGCCTCATTAATGTGAGTTTATTTTATTTTTTTGTAATTTAATTATAAGAGAGTCCCCTCCTTAACATTGTTTGTTTGAATCAGGAAATAATTTATGTTAGAGTAACAATCAAACAAATTTAGAAAACTTAAGAGTTCATTTTTTATAATCTGTTGTTTTCATCAATGGTATAATCATGAACACAAATATTTTTATTTTTATGAATTAGGGAAACATATTTTCATTCTCAATATTCTTCCAATGATCATTTCTGGTGTTATTTATACATCTACAACACAAATGACTTTATTCCACTCAAAAAATTCAAAAAAGCTCTTACCTTGTTTTAATATTTTGACAAGGGGGGATAATCGTTAGATGGTTTTATTATTTTTACAAGGGCAGGTAACTGTTAATTTTGACATAGGAAGGTAACTGTTGCCTGGTTATCTATAAACAAGGGGAGGTCACTGTTACCTGGTTGTATAATTTTGATTTTCATAGACAAGGGAAGGTCACTGTTACTTTTAACAAAGGGAGGTAACTGTTACCTGGTTATCTATAAACAAGGGGAGGTCACTGTTACCTGGTTGTATAATTTTGACATCAAAGATCTTTTCCACGTGTTTGTTGTATGCTGTGATCTGGAACACGGTGGTGGGCGTGTCCTCAATACAGGAGATATTGACAGGTACGACGTCCAATGAAACTCTCTCCCATCTCATATAGTCCCCATCACCATGGACACGGAATATCTCCGCCCACAATCTACAAAACATTTCAGAATCATATATTTACCAAATAAAAGCTACATGTACAATACAACTTTAAGTAACTTGAACTTTATTTGAAAACCCATTTGACATCCCTTTCTCGAATTTTTCACTCATATTGAGATGCCACCACTTGCCGGTGGAAGGCTGCAAATTTAGACCTATACTTGGCACTCTGAGCCATTGAGCAGTGAGGGACTTTTTTTGTGCCAGCACCTACTGCAACATGGGACGTCAGTTTATACGGTCTCATCTGAAGGACCAATCTCCATGCCCCGTTATGAGATTTGAACTCGCGAGTAAGGATCTATTCCTTACTGCACTTAAATGAAAAGATTATTTTACTTTGATACACACACAAAAAGGTTTCAATAAGAACACATATTAGGTTTGCCTTTTTTTTTTTTTTTAGCTCCCATGATTCATAAAATTTGAGTGTCAAGGAAGGTTGCTAACTGATATCTTTTTAATGAAAAGTGAATTTATATTTTCTTTCGTGTGTTTCATTGATGAAAAATTCAAACTTACAGAATTCTAATGATAAATTATAAGAAAATGTAACTGTATTGAGAACTGTAAATCACTTCAAATTTACGAAATTCTAAATCAATGATAAATTATAAGAAAGCATAATGGTATTAAGTGCTATAAATCACTTGGCCAGAACTTTATTCTAGCATAAATACGCAAGACTGTCTACTTGCAAAAATTATATTCTCACCTATATTTGTATTGTTAACAATTATGTATACAACAGAAACCAAAATTTATGAAAATGTTGTCTGACTCGTTTATTAATAACAATTTACTGCCTTGTGCAATAAGTTGGCATGAAAACTTGGTGATCTACAGTAGTCTTAACAATTCTTGTCAATTAACAGTTCTCTAGCAATCAGAAATATAACCACGATATCTTAACATCAAAACAGAGAGATCTAGATTTACCTGTGTCACCTATTTATAACATTCTTACAGTTATTATTGCAGGGTACCAGTAATATAAAAACTAATCTGATGATCAATTATGTACAACAAACACTGCATAAAGGGGGAGAACTCCTACAACAATAGTCCTGACAATTGTAATTTAAAGTTTAAAATCTTAGCTCTTATTTTAAACTAATTAACATAGTTACAGATATTAGTTTAAATCAAAATTTTGAACTTTTACTTGTAACAGGATTTCATAGCTGCAATAAATAGTTCTTTATATTGAGTAAGGTAAATCCAAAAAAAAATTCAATAGAAATTTTTTGAATTTTGATTTTGCATATAATTTTTTTTTCTCACTTTTTATTGCAATATTTTACCATTCTTAATCTTTTTGCATCCATGATTATTTATGAATACAAATCATGCACAGAACTCTTATCTTCCCACAATAACTAAAACAGATTACAGCATCCTAACAGAGGATGACTCTACAACAAGAAAAATAATAAATCCTGAAGTCTGTGATTCTATAAATAGATTCCTCACCCTCCAGAAATGAGTCAAACTCCTACATGGAATTAAGCAGAACAAAAACATCAAATAACTAAGATTCCAGAGAGAAATTTCAGAGAAAATCCTCAAGAATATTCCAAACAATGGCTACTTTTTTAGATGACTGAGTTTGTCTTTTGGACGTTCAGATTGATCCTATACAGGGGACAAATTAACCATCACAATATAGGACATATTGATCGCCATGACAACAGACAATCATTGATTTCCATGGCAACAGCTGCTACTTCTCTGACAAGATGACACCCCAGTCTTGTGTTGATTATAATTTGTTACTGGGTTAAATGTGCAGGGACAGACAAAAAATCAATTTTATATGGTTGAGATTTTGTTTTCAGATAATTGGACATCATTTAACATAAAAAATTCCCCATCATTTTTCTGTAAGAAATTGAAGCCCAAACACAATTCACTACCAAAGATACAAAAGATTCTAAAAGACCCTTAAAAGATCTCAACACTATATATAGATATTTAAGGAAGCTCTGTACACTCTGCTCACTGAAGATTTCTACTTCCTGGATAATTTATAATGCTCTTAGAGTGATCTGCTCTTTGGTGACGTACTAAAATGGAATAAAAGTAAATCTACGGTAAATGACAAAATTTAATTGAATTCAATTAAAGTACACTTGGACTAAGATTTGCATGTGAATAATATAAGAACACAACAAGTAAGTAAACGAGAGTACGTGATTTAATTCTTTTCACAAATACTTCATTATCTTTCAATTGAAAATCTTTCTTGGGGAAATATCTTAAAATCCTATGTTGAAATGAACTTGGTAAAATCAATATATATGTCTTCTTTATATGAAAAAAAAAAAATCTTATTCGGCTTATTTCTAAACGTTATGGGTGCACTCGTCTGATGAAAATAATGTTTCAGCAATAAAGAATGAGAAAAACCATTTCACAGAATTATGTTATGGCATCAAAGGAAATCAAATGTCTCTGTAGACATGTTTGTCAATGGGATTTCAGTTTAGTTCACAGGTTCAAAATTCCATGGATTTGCACACAACTCTCAGATTTCATAAACAGTAATTCAGATCAATTGCTTTGATTGCATTTCAAATAAGGACTATTAAAAATAATATACATGAGTAACACTGGTACATGGCTATACATTGTTTACAGGCGATACTCGCTAGTTCTGCCTGGCTTGTCAAACAATGATTTCATACCTTATGCAAGGACCTTCAGATGAGGACAGGACCCCCCCTTTCCCTCCCCATGATATAGACCCCCGGGCCTTTTCAACATTTTTTTCATAAATTATATATGGATGACACATTTGAACAATGCGCTCGCCCCAATGGTAGCACTGTCAGCATATTAACTTAGATCAGACTCTTCATTCATGGATACTAGCTGTAATACTGGAAGGTAAAAAGTCAGATGCATTCATTCTAGAATGTGACGTCATGTGTTTTATATGATAGATGCCCTTCCAGAAGGGAATCTGAATAGTGCAAGTTTTAAACAAAAGATATTGACTTTTTTAAAGAGCAGATGCAATTATTTGCTGTTTCCTCTAAGCTCTCTGCAAGACTTTTAGAACTAAATCTTGGTTACCTATATGTTATTTTGTCAGCCATTATTGCATGGAACTTTATCTCCCTTTTAAAAATCTCAGGTCAACTCAGGTACTTACAGTTGATTACAAACGTTGCTTCTTCTTGGTCTCCTCATGGTCAAGGTCAAACGTCAGGCACATGATGACCTTTGAACTGTAAGCACTGAGGAGTGCATCTCCATCATGTCCATCATCAAACAGTCATTAAGGTTAAAGATTAAAGGGTAAAGATCCTTCTTAATTCAAACAAGTTCTTAATTCTCTATAAACACTTCCTTAAAAACATATCATCCACTTCCAGCACCACAATAGCTTTGCTACATCTGCTTAAATTTTACAGGAAAATTATTTTTTTCTTTTCAGCATGAAAACCTGGCCTCCATTTTAATGGATTGTAATTGATTCGATTCAGAGCGTTATCTTAAAACACTTAGAGTAATTCCCAGGGCCTTCTGCTCCAACACAATGCACAAGTTTCCTCTGTTAAACACCAAGATCAGCATGTCAGCTGTATATCTTTTTTATCTCCACACATCAAAGAGTGACATCCTTAATTTATCACTTTCTACCTCATCTACAGGTCTGCTCAAAATTCGGATGGAAAGTTTTTTTATCCCTTGGGAAAAACATTCACATGTATAACAGTGATAAAAATGAATAATGTCAAAATTATCAATCATAAAAATGTTTGGTAATAAAAATATTCTACATAAATCTATAAACAAAAATATAACCCTCATCATCTATATATAGTCATCCTTTTGAAGGTCATTTCCCAAGGTCACTCACGTCAAAGCTTGCTTTACATGTTACAGTTTTTGACAGTTCTTATTGAGAATTTTCATAAGTAGCTGAACAAAAACCTTTCAAATCCAATTTGTTAAATATCATTTAGATCTCTTTGTATAATTCTAAGTCTTCAGCATACACTTTAAGCTTGTCATCCAACATGAACGATTAATTATTTAGTGTTGTAAATGAGTACTTATTCTGATCAAACTATCCATGAATTCACTCATTTCTCTTCAAATCACTTTAACACTTGTCCTTCTGTACTGGCTTCACACATAAAGTCAAGGTATATATATCCCAGTCTCACAATTTCTGAATTTTTTTCATCAATCCATGAAGATTTCATGCTGTAACCACTATTAATATATAATTATTCATCATCCCTATCAGTTATAAGTAAAGGACACTGATCTACTGTTGTGTCAGACCTGTAATAGCCAGGGATTAGACCCCACATCATTGTCATTATCTCTCATCAAATGTTCAAAAACCTTTCCTTTGAAAGAAAAGCCAGACTTTTACCTGAGAAGGTTTTAAAATTCTTCACTGATCAGATTAAAATTCAAGGCCCCTTAATTTTCACCAAAAGGAAATGTTTCATAACTAAACAGAAAATGAACACCCCCCCCTTTCTTAATCAATGTACAATGTACTGGTACTAATGTATACGTACATGCATCTGATTTATCCATTGTTGTCTCAGCACACTCTTACATATTTATACACCAATTGTTACAAATGATACACTGTATGTACTATTTTTTACACCTCAAAGCAATGAACCCAAGTTAATAAACAGTACCTGAAAGTTCCCTGCCAGCTTTACCATCATTACAAACCACCTTACTTTTTTAAAAATTAAATCTCTGCAGATGTCACTTTTACGTTAATTCACTTTTTACACATATTGTAGCATTTACTTTCACTTTTTAACTGATTTAGATAATGGTATCAAAATATTCATGGGTATAACTGTATAAAAAGGGAAATCTTTTGAAAAAAGGCAGGGCAAAGATGACTAAGGTGAGCAATGGTGTCCAAGAGCTTATAGTTTAAAATAAAGCCAAAATGCCAGTTTTTCATCCCTTTTTCCCTACCCGAGGCATTATGAGGAGATGGGAGTTCCTGCTGTGTTGCCATGGATACAGTTCATGTAAATACAGTTCTTACCTGAGGAGGTGGGAGTCCCTGCTGTGTTGCCATGGATACAGTACATGTAAATACAGTTCTTACCTGAGGACGTGGGAGTTTTTGCTGTGTTGCCATGGATACATGTAAATACAGTTCTTACCCGAAGAGGTGGGAGTCCCTGCTGTGCTGCCATGGACACAGTACATGTATATACAGTTTTTACCTGAGGAGATGGGAGTTTTTGCTGTGTTGCCATGGATACAGTACAAGTAAATACAGTTCTTACCTGAGGAGGTGGGAGTCCCTGCTGTGTTGCCATGGATACAGTACATATATATAGAGTTCTTACCTGAGGAGGTGGGAGTCCTTGCTGTGTTGCCATGGATACAGTATATGTAAATACAGTTCTTACCTGAGGAGGTGGGAGTCCCTGCTATGTTGCCATGGATACAGTACATGTATATACAGTTCTTACCTGAGGAGGTGGCAGTTTTTGCTGTGTTGCCATGGATACATGTAAATATAGTTCTTATCTTAGGAGGTGGGAGTCCCTGCTATGTTGCCATGGATACAGTACATGTATATACAGTGCTTACCTGAGGAGGTGGCAGTTTTTGCTGTGTTGCCATGGATACATGTAAATATAGTTCTTACCTGAGGAGGTGGGAGTACCTGCTGTGTTGCCATGGACACAGTACATGTATATACAGTTCTTACCTGAGGAGGTGGGAGTTTTTGCTGTGTTGCCATGGATACAGTACAAGTAAATACAGTTCTTACCTGAGGAGGTGGGAGTCCTTGCTGTGTTGCCACGGATACAGTACATATATATAGAGTTCTTACCTGAGGAGGTGGGAGTCCTTGCTGTGTTGCCATGGATACAGTACATGTATATACAGTTCTTACCTGAGGAGGTGGGAGTTTTTGCTGTGTTGCCATGGATACATGTAAATATAGTTCTTACCTAAGGAGGTGGGAGTCCCTGCTTTGTTGCCATGGATACAGTACATGTATATACAGTTCTTACCTGAGGAGGTGGCAGTTTTTGCTGTGTTGCCATGGATACAGTTCATGTATACACAGTTCTTACCTGAGGAGGTGGGAGTCCTTGCTGTGTTGCCATAGATATAGTAATTGTATATACAGTTCTTACCTGAGGAGGTGGGAGTTTTTGCTGTGTTGCCATGGATACAGTACATGTATATACAGTTATTACCTGAGGAGGTGGGATTCCTTGCTGTATTGCCATGGATACATGTATATACAGTTCTTACCTGAGGAGGTGGGAATCCTTGCTGTGTTACCATGGATACATGTTTATACAGTTCTTACCTGAGGAGGTGGGAATCCTTGCTGTGTTACCATGGATACATGTATATACAGTTCTTACCTGAGGAGGTGGGAATCCTTGCTGTGTTGCCATGGATACTGGTCTTCTCTGTAAGGTTTTTTACTCAGTAATGGGGCACAGAGTTTGTTACCCATCATGCATCTGGTCCATGCTCACTAAAACAATAAAAAAATAGAAATGTATAAAACACTACTTCGGAATCATCATTGTTCCTGGGGGACAAATGTTCCTGGATTTCTAGGATCCCTTACCTAAGAATTCACATCACCATGAACGATTATTTTGTAAACATATTAGTTAATTGAACCTTCTGTCCATTTGAGTTACCCACAAAATTAAGTCCCCCGGAACCATGAGTAAAAATTTTTGTTTTTGTTGCCCAAGAAAAATTGACCACCATGAGTTCCAGTACAGTATTCACCATAATGAATTAAATAATGCAGTTAAATTTTACAATTGTTATCATATGCATCTGCAACATATCAAATAAATAATTATTCCTTATTTCTTTTTCTTTTGATCACTTTTACCCCTTTACAATATAAAAGGAATCACCTGGGAGATCAACTTTATTAAATTAAAACATTTATTAATCTTATAACCACAAACATTTAGCTATTATACTTACAATCATCGCATTAACTATCATCTTGTAATAAACAACGAAGTGCTAGCTAGAACTTGGATATTTTATACATGACTGCCTAAATATTTAGAAATGTTTTGGTGTCTGTATTGTTCCACACAATTTAAAACAAAATCAACTAACCCCAATTTCCTACCACTTTTTTTATCTTAATCATTCAAATTACCCATAATTCCTCATCAAAGAGCTCAATTCAGGAGGAAGTAATTAGATTAGCCAGCTATCTTATGTCAATCTTTGAAAAGCCACAAAACACCGAGAGAAGAACAAAATAGCTGGATTTCAATTGGAAACAATTACAGCCTCTGTCTGGAAGTGGGCATTACAACAGCTGGTAAACTCCAGCAAGGATCAAATATTTATTTCTAATAAACCAGGATTCCTTCATTATCCTCCATTGTATCTGAAATCTTTTATACATTCTTTTAATTCTTACTAAAATATATGGAGATATTTGGGGGAAGTATTTATTAATTAAAATAAAAAAATTAGATTTGATCGATTAATCAATTAATTCTTCAAAAGTAAAACATAGGAGCTCTGAATCAAATAAAATCTCATTGATTCAGCTGTTTACGTTTAAAGTAAATAAATCTTTCTCTAAGCCCTGAGGCTTATGAGGCTGATGTATATACTCAGTATCTGAGCAGCTTAGAGTCATTGACTCCCTATGGATGGCACACAAGTGCCTTG
Organism: Saccostrea echinata; assembly: GCF_033153115.1. Taxonomy (NCBI): domain Eukaryota; kingdom Metazoa; phylum Mollusca; class Bivalvia; order Ostreida; family Ostreidae; genus Saccostrea; species Saccostrea echinata. The sequence goes on along the minus strand of NW_026889756.1, from coordinate 6,734,775 downwards.
TCCTGAGGCTTATAAGGCTGATGTATATTCCCTGTATCTGAGCAGTTGAGAGTCACTGACTCACCATGGATGGCACACAAGTTCCTTGTCCTGAGGCTTATAAGGCTGATGTATATACCCAGTATCTGAGCGGCTGAGAGTCATTGACTCCCTATGGATGGCACACAAGTGCCTTGTCCTGAGGCTTATAAGGCTGATGTATATACCCAGTATCTAAGCAGCTGAGAGTCACTGACTCCCTATGGATGGCACACAAGTTCCTTGTCCTGAGGCTTATAAGGCTGATGCCTATACCAAGATTCTGAGGTGCTACACATCTCTAAATGTCTTTGCCATCAAAGACACCAACCTAAGGTCATCGCTGGAAATCTTCCACCTGTTACATGACTCACTTCGAGGGAATCAGGTCAATGTGACATATAATAATGTAACTGGACAGATGAATAGCGAAACAGACTGGTCAATGTGGCACAAAATATAACAGGACAGACATATATGGTAATGGACCAGTCAACAGGGGATACTTACTCCTCCTTGGCACCTGATCCCACCTCTGGAATTTCCAGGAGTCTCTGTGTTGTGTTTTGCCCTGTTCACAATTTGTAAATATTTAAAGGATTTATTAGATCAATCACTGATCATCATCCTATTAACATTTTTTTTTCATTTTCATCAAAACCAGAATAAATGATGGATCAAACCAGGATTTGAAGCAAGGCCCCCTTGGCAGGTGCTATGCTAACTTATTACCCTCACCAAATGATTTCCTAGACAGGTGCTCTACTAACTAATCTTCTAGACAAGTGTTCTACCAACTGATCTCCCAGACAGGTGCTCTACCAAATGATCTCCTAGACAGGTGCTACACGAACTGATCTCGCAGACAGATGCTCTACTAACTGATCTTCTAGACAGGTGCTCTACTAACTGATCTTTTAGACAGGTGCTCTACCAACTGATCTTTTAGACAAATGCTCTACTAAGTGATCTTTTAGACAGGTGCTCTACCAACTGATCTTTTAGACAGGTGCTCTACAAACTGATCTTTTAGACAGGTGCTCTACTTACTGATCTCCTAGACAGGTGCTCTACTTACTGATCTTTTAGACAGGTGCTCTACTTACTGATCTCCTAGACAGGTGCTCTACTTACTGATCTCCTAGACAGGTGCTCTACAAACTGATCTTTTAGACAGGTGCTCTACTTACTGATCTCCTAGACAGGTGCTCTACTTACTGAGTTTTTAGACAGGTGCTCTACTAAATGATCTTCTAGACAAGTGCTCTACCAACTGATCTCCTAGACAGGTGCTCTACCAACTGATCTCTCCTGGAACCTGATTGACTGTCACATTCATATGAAATAATTTTCAAAATAAAGAATTCTTGATACAAGGAAATAATTAATATGACAAGATTCTTAAATTCTGACAGCACGGCTTTGTACAGATGAATCTGAACCAGCTACTGACAGACACAATGTAGCTAAAAAAGTAAATAGAGGATATCAATTTATACTAGGGGGAGGAAACTTTATCACAATCTATAAACCATAATTATGTTTCCTTATCCTAGAAAGTCATCTGAATCAGCTACTGACAGACACAATGTAGCTGAAATATAGAGGATATATTCAGAGATGAGGAAACTCATATCACTATCTATAAACCATATTCTGTTTCCTTACCCTAGAAAATGAAAATATTTATACAAATAGTTCTATCCAGTAGCCCATGTATATACATGATGTAGCCATTTTGGTTATATAAATAAACAGATAAATAAATTCATTGCAGAAATTCCATAATTTTTTTCTGCTAACTGCAGTATACCTTCAAATTTAAATTCAGTGGTACTGACATTTTCCTCATTCTGTGTTTAACTCCTCATAACCTTCCTTTGAATGTTATGGTTATATTGAACAAACACTTCTATCACAATACATCAGGATATGTTATAAAAATACATCATCAGAAATATAGACTTATAGACTTGATAAAATGGTTCTCCATTCTCCAAACTGTTAATACACATACACATAAAGAGTGCACAGCTGTAATAAATTCCTAAGAGATATAAAACTGAATAAGTTGAAAGTTTCGTTTCATTTTTCTCATTTTTCTCAGAACAACAGTCTGCAAGTGTTAGTTAATGAATGAATTCTCACACGTTAAATATATACATTCATTATTCAGTTTAATTAATCCAGACTGCTGAACTCAAACATCAGGCCTTCATAGAGCAAGGATAAACACACGAAGTAAACACATTAGACTAAACACCATTACGTTAAATATTCCCTGTGTATTATAATGCAGCACCCTACATTCACATTAATTTATGTTAAACAAACAATTATCTATTCACTCTCCATCCTAAAAATCGATACCGAGACACGTGTGTGAGAATTTAGTTAAGGATACTTACATCTTCTACGAGGCCAGCAGCCATTCAATAAGTTCTCTTTTCTGTTGAATCAACATCCTGGATTCTCAACTCACAGATCAATATAATTTTCCTGCAAGAGGCTGGAAAGAAAAGTGTCATTTGTGTCAAACTCCCAGTTCATCCAGACATCGTCTTTTTCACCCAAGAGCTTAAATTTCTTAGAAATGCGCATATTCTTTCGTTCTCAGATGATTTTTAAACATTATGGAGCCGTGAAAACTGTAGATTTCAGACAGAGTCTGACATGTGTATATAGATCTTCACTTACAGCGCAGAGCATTTGGTGAATTGAAAGTCGTTGAATTGTTTTTTTTTTTAAATAAACTCCACAAGTGATTCAGTGAAATTCTCTATGAGTGAATCTTTCTCTAGTGCAGGCATTAATTTACCGTTTAAATGTTTTTTAGATTGTTGTTTCAATTCTTTTGCAAAAGTACGTTAAATAACCAAATGTTGCACACATAGGTTCATGGTTTATAAATGGTGCAGAGATTGTTCAAAATGTGTAGTTCTAAGATATATAACAATATTTACATATTGCATGGGGAGGGGGGATGGTATTCCTTTGAAATCTTTGTTCTTCACCCTTAGGAATCATAGATCCCTCCTATAGGTTTATACATAAATATACCAGATAAAGACCCGAGCAAGCGCGGTAAATTGAAACGCCTAATTCCATATTTTTTACTGTGGTAGTGTAAGATACATGGCATCCTACTAGCTTGGGCTAGTGGGTTAACCCTTTAGCTCAATTGGTAGAGCACTGGACTGGCAAGCCAGAGGCCCCGGGTTCAATCCCCAGCAGAGGCACAAAATGTCTCTGTTACATTTGGCGCCCACGTTGGGACCTGGGTGTTCTCTGGCGGGTGAAAGTGACTGCCCCCAGAACGTCGCCCCACAGGCGTCGGCACTCCAAAAGAGATGAGGACATCTCATTCTCTGGAGGGGGACAATGTGGTAGTGTAAGATACATGGCATCCTACTAGCTTGGGCTAGTGGGTTAACCCTTTAGCTCAATTGGTAGAGCACTGGACTGGCAAGCCAGAGGCCCCGGGTTCAATCCCCAGCAGAGGCACAAAATGTCTCTGTTACATTACCAACCGATTTTATTAAAGTACCTCCGTATTAAGAAATTTATGAAAACTCTCTCAGTATCAAAATATCACGTAACGCCTTTAAGATCAATAAGAACTTGGATATTGGAGTACGTTATACATTTCGTTTGATAATATCATAGAACAAAAGCATTCAGCGCTATGATTATATACAGTGTAGATTTTGAGAACTTCCAAGTATTAATTATAGAATGTTTAGCGAAATTGAATGTCTGCTGCAGTGCAGATTTCTTTCACGAGAGATCTATATACATCTCTCTCTCTCTCTCTCTCTCCTAAACATGTCCACCTGCAGCATCTGAAGCTTTTCTTAAGTTAAAACCCGGATATAGCATTTGAAGACTTCTACATAATGACCGATGAGAACACTGCTTTTGTCTCACTTTACCTACATTACATTTTTAAATATTTATTTATATATTATTTATGAAGGAAAGAACCTTTCCTGCGAAAAAGATGAAAAGTTCCATTATTTTATAAAGTTGGTTTTAGCTCACCTGAACTGAAAGCTCAAGTAAGTTTTCTGATCACCCGTTGTCCGTCGTCCGTCCGTCCGTCTGTAAACTTTCCACATTTTCAACTTCTTCTCAAGAACCACTGGGCCAATTTTAACCAAACTTGGTACAAATCATCCTTGGGTGAAGGGCAGTTTAAATTGTAAAAATGAAGGGCCAGCCCCCTTCAAAGGGGAGATAATCAAGAAAAGACAAAAGAGGGTGTTGCAGAAACTCGTGATTATTCCCTAAATCGAGAAGGACATTTAAATGCCCACGACGCATGAAGAGTTATCTCTAAATATAGATAATGCTACGTAGCTGACTTTATTTATACGGCGGGTATGTCTAGCTTGTTATAACAAAACATTTCACATTTTATGTTAATATCATGCATAGTTTTCCCTAACATAGACTGGCGACCTGTGAAACTTTTTTCACATCTATAGTCACTGTCGCCATACTGCACGAGAAAAGTTAGAACGATAAAAAGCACAATTAAAGGCAACTGCACCTCGCACATCATTTTGAAAGATGTACTGTAAAAAACGTGCGTTAATATTTTTCAATATATAAAAAATGTGTCCATAATTACGCTATTGATGCAATATCCAAGACATTCCATTGAGTCATTTCAATTTAGTTGTTTCAAGTCAAATCTAAGCCACTAATTAACAGAACAATAATGAAACGAAATGAGTATGAAAAAATTAAATTATTTAAAATGATCGATAGTGCTTTATTTTTTAAGACATTGCCACTTCATAATAATATTAAATGTATGTCTTGTTAGTTTTAGATCACAGGTATCAAGGAAAACTATTTAATTCTGCATGCATTTAAAATATTACCCATCAACTTTCTGACATTCTCTCCCTCTCTCTTTCTCTCTCAAGAGAGTTGTTACATTGTACTTCCATTATAGTGTATAAGAAAAAACATATGTATATACCACACTGTAAAAAATAAGTGTTTTAAAAATAAACACCAATTTGCCACAGATAATAAACACTTTAACACGTTTAAAATTTAACCACTTCGTAAAGTGTTTAAGAAATAAACACGTTAGAATGTTTAAATTCTAAACACATGAGGTTTAATATTTAAATACTTCCTTCGCATTCTGTTTAAATACTAAACACTTCAAAAACACAAAACGTTTGAAGATTAAACACTGAATAAACACAAGGAGTTTACTAAATAAACACCATAGGTTTTTAAAAATTTAAACATTTCATGTTTTATTAATAAACATGTTCAACCTAAACACTTAAACACACTTAAACATGTTTATTCGATGCAACAGATAATAATCACTTAAACATGTTTATACGTCATTTTTTAAACACTTCAACGTGTTTAATTTACAAAATAAATAAACACTTAAACGTGTTTATAAGTTTTCAACATTTTTATTTGAAACAAACATAAAACAGTACAAAACACACTGTTCTTGATGATGAACATGTACATAAAGCTTAATTAATAAATGATTGAATGTTGAATAGAGATTCAAACTTTATAAACAATTATATACATTGTGTATGTATTGCAGTTAATAAATCCAGTTGTACCTGTATAATTTTACTTTCACTAATATTCATAGTTTTAACCAAACGAAGAAAATTTCCAGTTTTTACCTGTAAACGACTTATTCATTAAATATTCTTGCAAAAAGAGCTGCCGGGGTATCACTCACAAAATTTCATATAATATTCTAACCGAGTTAAACAGTCTCCTCTGCTTTTGTGTAAAATCCAGGATCTTCTGCCACGGATGATGATCTCCAATTTTCCATTCTCAAAAATGTTATTCAACCTTAGTATTTCTAAATCCTTCTTCTTATCAGAAATATCCTGAAAATAGATAGATAAAAATATTCACTATGCAAATTCAGAAAATTATCTGTAAAAGAATACATTGAGATAAAAAAAAATTGTTATCCCTTACGCCAATGAATGAACGCCAATTTTAATTATATAATACATACTGAGAAACAAGTTTGAAATAAAAATCTGCAATACAAATAAATCATATTAGCATACAAACAGTGTATACACTAAAAAATTAAATATTAATGTACCTGCAGGAGCAGTCCAACAGCAGCAATTAAGAGAAGGGGGAGGGGGGTACCCAAGGCATTTTCTATCATGTAAACAACCCTTCCCAAAAATGTAAAGTCTCCTTAAAGAATACATGCGCGGACAGGGGATAAAAAGTGTTGTTGTTAACGCTTATGTGTTAAGTAATGTATGGTCAGCAAATAATCATAATAATGCGTGATAGGGAGCATAAATTTTATCAAGGGCAGGTAATTGGATTACATTTACTTAAATTTCATGTTACTGGGAGACCCAAAACTAGTGTAGGCTAGGAAACAATGATGTTTGTGTGTGTGTGTGTGTGTGAGGGGTGTGTGTGAGGGTGTGTGTGTGTAAGGGGGGCGACCCTTTTTCTTTGAAATGCCCTTAACCTCACCTCTCAAGGTTAAGTGTGATCTTCGTTTAAAATCACTTTCCTTTATCAAGTAATGTATTCTTCTCAGGATTCACAATAAGAGATGAACGTCCCTGCAAATTCATCAGATATCGCAATATACTTAAAGACTACAACTATTTTATGCCGACCGCTGCACATGGCCGCATTTGCACTAAGACGATAGGCTTAACAATCCTGCATTTCATAAATGAAAAGCAGTATAAATCTCTGATGTATTAAGCATTTAATTTTCTTCAGATTTTATATAAAGAAATGTATAAATACCTCCTGCTTCCTCGTTAGATATGGTGTTTTTGCCAGTATATGCGTGATTCTGCATCTTCTGCGTTCAAATGGCATGTTATGACATAATCAATTGCGTCATTTTCTATCATAACGCATAAACACAGGTGTTTAATTTGCAATTTCTATATATATACCATGTGTTTAATTTATAAATATATGATGGTTAAGAAATGAACACTCGTGTTAAGGAAGAGATTGCAAGGGTACATGAAAAAAATCCACTCTATGAATTTTTCTCATTTTTACATATAAATTGCCTTACGTTAATGGTATCATAATATGAAAATTTCAATAATGGTCATCAGGGTTATAAGGAAGATATGGTTGCCATGGTAACCAACGTTTTTCAATATTTTGATATTTATGTAGTAAATTTTTAATTATGCCATACAGGTATCAAAATTGAAACAAATTAAATAATTTTCACCAGATATTAAATAATATGCTTTATATTCATCGAAAATAAAAACTGTATCGGAAACTATTGATAGATGTACTAATGCCACAGTTGCTTTGGGGAGTAGTCGTTGTAAATTTGCAGTAATATTTTCACCCCAAGAGCAGTTTTCAACGTCTTGACAAAAAATTGTCCAATGAATTTTCCTAAAATTAATATATTTTGTAACAATTATTATAAGTGACTTATGGTTAAAATATGAAGTGGGGTCATCACATTCTTTTTTAAGCTACATGCATTTCAATACCCCCCCCTTCCTAAAATATTAAAAGATTTCATAAATTTTAATCTGATGGTTTGTTGCTGAACCTTTAATATGCATAATCCGCTAAAAACTATAGAAAACACGTATAGATTAATAAATATTTTTTCCAGAAAATCTTGTAGTGGTTGCTCATTTTATACGTAGAGCAGAATGATAGCAGAATGATACAAGTGTCATGTACACAAAAAACAACAATATGCATATTTTTTTTTATTTCCCCATCTCCAAAATATTCATTCCGTTATTATATCAATAGAAGTACATGTAAATACATTCTAAACCAGTGCACAGTGGTCTAAGGGCCAAATTGTTCATGCTCTGAACACTCATCGTGTTCTTTGCACTGTGACTTGGAATCGGAAAAGGGGGGGGGGGGGGAGTCACTTGAACACATTGAATGAATACAGGGATCGACATTAACGGTTGTCCGATTGCCCGGGGCAAGTAAATTCTCAGTACGGGCAAGTGAAACTGCTGATGTACTTGTCCGATCGGGCAAGTGAATATTTGATAGATTTTTTAAATCTTACATTAGTTTATAAACAAAACAATAATTTGAACATTTGATTTCTACCAGGAATATATGACATTCTTTTTGTAGTCGGAAATTCCTCGGTAGCGCCGTTTATTCAAAATCGGGTTCGTTATTCCATTTTTCTTTCTGGGTAGTTGACAAAACTGACTTCTTAACATTCTTATTATGAAATATGATATTTAAAAATAGCTCATTTATTTACTCACAGAACATAAAGAAAACCAGTTATTCTCGGCACACGATGTATTCTGATTAGGATATTTATGTTTCAAAACATGGCCAATGTTTTTCTTTAGCGTGGCTTCAGTTTTTCAGGGGGAAAAAACTAAATTCACAAAAAGATCATTAAGAAAAAAATTTTCAAAAATATGAATTTTATTTAAAAGGAGATATTGCTGCATCGCAGTGTGAGTTTACAAGTATTTAAAATGTAGCATCACCTGCACATCAAGATAATTTTCTGGCACTTAACTTGCCAAATATAAAAAAAAATATCTCACTTTATTTACAATAATAAATTAAGTTATTGGTGTCCCTTCTTTCTAAATTTTGGGCAACCAAGTTTTGTATTCGGACAAGTCAAAGTTTGAGTTCACTTGCCCAAAGGGCAAGTGGATCTGTAAGTTGATGTCTATCCCTGGAATAGGTATTTCAGACAACTTGTACCTGCAATATATACCGTATATAAAAATCCTAACTATTATCTTATTTGACAAATTTTATGATTTGCTATTTAATATTTACATTTGCAAATATTTTTCCTTCAGATTCATTGCAAGTTAGAAAACAATTCATTTTCTCATGAACTAGGTAAGCCTACATATCTCCATTGTGACGTCATAATGCCACACTTGACGTCAAAACTATAGTGCAAACTGTTTTGTTTCAATGTCTCTGAAAATAGTCGTTGAATAACATTTATAAATTTGCACTTCATGCTCACGCGGTTCATGAAATATGCTGATGTGAAGCGTCTTTGTTTATGTCCTCGTGAATTTTAAAAATATATTCCCGTGAGCACGATGAGTTGAAATGTTTTGTTTTTTTTTTTTCATAAATGTAATAGATAGTTTTCAGTAGGCCCAAATTATCAAGAGTTATTTCCCTTTGGCCGCCATATTGGAGGTCAACATGCTCATATTCCTTCATTATTCAACCAACTTTAACTTTATATACTGGCCATTGTGGGGTAGGCAGCATTGTTTTTCTAAAAAAATATACATTTGGTAAAGCCTCCTTTTTTTCATAATTTTTATTCCATAAAGATTTTCCTCCAAATATTTCTGCTACACCCTCTTAAATTTGGTAAGACAAAGAGGAAAAATTACCAGGTTGACCACCAAAATGGCGACCAAGGGAAATAACTCGAAGAGAAAATATGTCATATGAAAACTATCAATATGCTCAAAATAATTTTCTCTCTCTGGTACCTCCGTAGTACCTCGATTGTCAGAATTAATCTCTCTTAGTTTCGTCTGTCATTCTTACACGCATATTTTTTGCTAGATTTGTGAAAACTTGCAAACAGAAACTTTTCTTTTCTGTCAGAAGTGTGTTAAGTTTCAATTTTTTTTTACCAAATACGATGCATAAAATATTTTACCACAACAAATGTTTACGCAATAATGTGCCGACGATTCAATGTTTACATGGTCGATGTAAGAGTTGAAAATGCTAGAGAAGTTCTTACAGAGGAAAACAATTTCCTCTGCGATATTTTTAAAAATACTTCATGTCCAGCATGCGACCTCAAACTGGTCTTTACACGTATATGAAAATCGCATTTGTTTATCTGTCCATCCATATAGGCCTATATTCATTATAATCACTGAGAAAATCACGCCGTCTGAAGCTTCTAGGAAATGAATATCGATTCATAGATGTAGATTCTGTAGGAAAGAAACCGATCTCAAATAAAAATCTAATATTTTAAATAAAACTAGAGAAGATCCAGATATGAATTAAATTTATTCATGAGATAGATTTCAGTGGTCAGAACTACGACAAAAGGTAGACGTGTCAAAACGAAAAAAAAAAAAAACACAGGGATAAAAAAAAAATCTGCGTCGACGCTCACCAACACTCTGCAACATCACATATTAATATTATTCTTTCTCTGTTTTAAAAATATTGCCACGAAGACCTTTTGTCATGGGCGTAATCATAATCACGCTCCTTATTCACCTGTTATTCCGGAAATGGTTACCGTAAATTTTCTTTTTTTAAACATCACATGAGTCGATCACGTGACGCCTTGCAATCGCTTCCTTAAACACCGGTGATTAAAATATTGATCAAATTATAAAAGTCATCATAATATATGTTTCTCTTTCCCCTTTAACAGTTTATGAAATTTATGAATTTTTGGCCCAAAATTACCATAAATTAATATTAATTGTAATTGCTTTTGGTATGATCTAAAGTCAACGTATTGCCTGGCTATTCGTATTTTTTCTGTGTCGAAAAATATCTACTAGCATGTACGGAATTACTTCATAAATTAAGAAATTGTACAAATGGCAAATGCACACAGCAATACTGAGAAGCAACACCTAATTTAACTTTTTGATTTGATGCATATGAACATTGCGTGTTTAAGATGGATGATTAAACACCCTTCTTATTGAACACCAATTTAAATAGTCGTGTTTATATGTTAAACGCTAATGTTTTGTATTTAAACCCACCATGTTTAATTGTAAAACACGACTGTTTAAAAATTAAACACAAGTTAAACATCATTTTTTACAGTGCAGCTATTCCAGGATTCGAACCCATTCTCAGGTAAAATTTAATTGATTTATGTAACAAGCTGTTCACAATAATTTTGTTTTTCACTTGTGCCGATTCGATTTTTGCGCAACATTTAAGAAAATTTATAAGTGTCCATCACGTGTTAACACAGTCATGTGACATCACAAAAATGCTTTTTTATAATACCGTATTCAACTCTCTTTACAACTTAACTGTGTATGTATACACAGATTACAAATTAAAATCAAAACATAGCTCAAAATAAAATAGTATATATCTAATGCATACTAAGCCTTCGGACAGCCTTAACATAGCTGCGGTATAAATATTTTTTTTTTAAGTTGACCTTGGAGTTTGACCTAATTTTGAAAAACTTTAACCTTGGTCATAACTTTTGAAGGGTTTGTGCTACGGCTTTCTTATTTCACATGTGTATTTATTGAGACAAGACCTTCTCTTGGGTACCAACATTTTTTAACCTTGACATTGGAGTTTGACCTACTTTTGAAAAACTTTAACCTTGGTCATACTTTTGAAGTAAGTTTGTGTGAGAGCTTTTATATTTCATATTTGTATTTCTTGCGACAAGACCTTCCCTTGGGTAACAACAATTTTGACCTTGACCTTGGAGTTTGACTTTCGTTTTTTTTAAAACTTTAACCTTGGCCATAAATTTTGAACAGTTGATGCTAGACCTTTCATATTTCACAGGTATTTTCCCTTGAGAAAAGATTTTTCTTTGGGTATTATTATTATTCTTTATTTGCTTAATACATACGTATTATCACAATTTTATTACATTATACACAGAAAAAATCAGAATGGTATGGTATTACGCTTCTGTACATGAAAGCAGCGCATGCATTATAGAACAAATTTGCATGGTTTGGCGCTTCTATGCATGAAAAAATAGTACAAATATTGTAACACATAATAAATACATATATACAAAAAGGACAAATGAAGAATGGATCACAGCTTTTTTTCATTTCTTAACTTAAAAGCTAAATGCAAAAATTTTCCGAAATTACAGAGCTCAGAAAAGTTTTGGACACTCAGTAATTGAACTAGTTTAAATACGGATGGTTTTTTCCAGTAATAACTTTCAATATATTTACTTCTCAGTTCTTTGTATAAGGGACAAATCAAAACAAAATGTAATTCATCTTCTATGTTGGTTTTACAAAATTCACAAAATCTTCTTTCTTTTACAATATTTCTATGTCGCCTGGCTTCAATTGCAAGGTTATATGAACATTTTAGACCTCTTGACCTTGGAGATTGACTTGCATTTGAGAACCTTACCCAATTATTCAAGTGACATCCAAGCATGTAGTATTGAATGGGAAGAGGGGGGTGGGTTGGGGTCTAACATAAAATGGTCATCAAAAGACTGGTTGCTCCTGCTCCCATTTTTTGCTGCAATGTAGACAGATCTTCCCCTGATAATGTATTTAATTTTTTTCTTATTGAAGAAGTTGAAACCTACAACTCCGCTCCCCTTAAATAGAATTTTCGAGTTTGGACACTTTTCTTTTTTTATTTGCTTCTCAAAAATTCTTAAAGGTAAGTTTTCAGTTATTTTTTTGTCTGCCCCAATTTTCCTTTTTTTACCTCAACCCGCCCCACAAATAACTAGTTCATAACCTATACTGCCAGAAATTACTAGTTCATAATCTACACTACCACAAATAGCTAGTTCATAATCTACACCACCATAAATAACTAGTTCATAACCTACACAACCAAAATTCACTAGTTCATAACCTACACTACCAAAATAGCTAGTTCATAACTTAGACTTCAAGAAATAACTAGTTCATAACCTACACTACCAGAAATAACTAGTTCACAACCCACACTACCAGAAATAAATAGTTCATAACCTATACAACCATAAATAACTAGTTCATAACCCACACTAATAGAAATAAATATTTCATAACCTATACAACCATAAATAACTAGTTCACAACCCGCACTACCAGAAATAAATATTCCATAACCTACACAACCATAAATAACTATTCCATAAACTACACTACCACAAATAGCTATGTCATAACCTACACTACCAAAAATAGCTAGTTCATAACCTACACTTCCACAAATTGCTACTTCATAGTCTACACTACCACAAATAAATAGTTCATGACCTACATTGCCTCAAAAAGTAAGTTCAGAACCTAAATTACACAAATAGCTAATTCATAAACCACACTACAACATATAGCTTATTAATAATCTACATTGCCACAAATAGCTAGTTCATTCCCTACACTACCTGAAATAACTAGTTCATACCCTACACTACCAGAAATAAATAGTTCATACCCTACACTACTGAATAAATAGTTCATAAACTATACTATCAGAAATAACTAATTAATAACCCACACTAATAGAAATAAATAGTTCATAATCCACAAAACCACAAATAACTGGTTCATAACCTACACTATCAGGAATTACTAGTTCATAACCTACACAACCACAAATAACTAGTTCATAACCAGCACTACCACAAATAACTAGTTCATAACCAGCACTACCACAAATAACTAATTCATAACCTACACTACAAGAAACAAGCATTCTGAGAGTATTGCATTAGCAATACTAGTCCCCTACCGGCAAGTGTAATCTGGTTCCCCTTAAGAATTGAAAATGCCATAATTCCGTCAAAAATTAATTAAGTGGGACAAAATGCAAACTTGATCTATAACTAATCAAGGTAAAGCCCCATACCAAAAATCAGATTAATATCTACAAGACTTAAGAAGAAAATTGCGGAAAACTCTTAAAAATTGAAAAGGCATTAATTCCGTCAAAAATCAATGAAGCGGAACGAAATGCAAACTTGATCTGTAACTCATCAAGATACACTCACATACCAAAAATCAGCTCAATATCTGCAAGCGTTTAAGAAAAAAGTGCGGAAAACCAAGTGGGACAGACTGACAGAGGGACAGACAGACAGACGGACAGACAGACGGACGGACAGACTCAGAGGAAACCTATAGTCCCCTCCGGTTTTACCGGTAGGGGACTAATAATTAGTTCATAAACTACACTAACGCAAATCGCTATTTCATAACCTACACAACCATAAATAGCTAGTTCATAAAGTACACTAACCACAAATAACTAGATCATAACCTCTACTTGATCAAAAGCTACTTCATAATTGATCTACACTACCACATATAAATAGTTCATAACCTACATTGCCTCAAATAGCTAGTTCATAACCTACATTACCAAAAAAAGCTAGTACATAAACCACACTGAAACAAATAGCTACTTAATAATCTACTTTGCTACAAACAGCAAGTTCATAACCTACACTACCAGAAATAAATAGTTTATACTCTACACAAACACAAATAACTAGTTCATAACCTACACTACCAGAAATTACTAGTTCATAATCTACAGTTCCACAAATAGCTAGTTCATAACCTACACTACCATAATTAACAAGTTTATAATCTACTGTGCAAATAGCTAGTTTATAATCTAATAACTACAAATGAATAGTTCATAACTACACTACCACAAATTACTAGTTTATAACCTGCACTAGTGGACATTTGCGAAATAGCGTACAGTGCTCAGCGGACTTCGGACTTCAGACTTTAAAAGCAGACTTTTCATAGGGACCGGTATAAAAAATTGAAAAAGATCAAGTTATAACAAATTATCTAAAAATGTGAACTTATTAATAAATTTTAATCGAAGGATAGTTTTGAAATTCTTAATTTGATTGGTATGATTGGAAAGATTGCAGAAAATTTATTTATATGTACATGTAGATGTACATGTATACAAATTGAAACATTTTGAATTGTTTCGAAATAACTATAATAATTGTGCATTTAAGTCAAGTCTAAAGCAAATTCTCACAATAACAACAATGTTTGGCAGTTAATCTGAAAAGCATCAAATATGAAGTACAAACAAGTCCTGCTTAAATCTCAGAAATGATTGAAACAAACGCTAAATTTCACATTCTCCACGTTTTTTAATTTACAATTTGAACTTACAACTTCCGATGATGACAAAACTTTATCAAAGATTAAGCATTTCCCGCATTGTTTTTTGATAATTTGAAAAAAAGTCAATAATCTGGTTTTTAATCTCAAGATGAAAAGTACAAATCATCCAGATCTTGGCCAGTTTATTTTATTTATTTATTTGCCATCGAATATACTCTTGCGCATCATTTAGCCAGGGAAAACACTGTCTGTCTATATGATGTATTCTCTCTTAATAATCATTGTTTCAATACGTATGGCATGGTAGATTCGATGTCCTTAA
Organism: Saccostrea echinata; assembly: GCF_033153115.1. NCBI lineage: Eukaryota > Metazoa > Mollusca > Bivalvia > Ostreida > Ostreidae > Saccostrea > Saccostrea echinata. Next base: position 6,719,604 of record NW_026889756.1, on the reverse strand, counting down.
TAAAATAACCGTTGAGGTTCTATGAGGAATATCTGTTACAAACTAAAGACGTTCCATCAATTGCGGGTACTGCAGCACGTTTTGGGCCTTAGTTGCATCATGCCTCTCCATTTTTCTTTACTTGGCTATTTTTATTTATTTATTTATTTATTTATTTATTTATAAGACTATGAACTGCGTGAAATGCATTTGTCAAAACTTTCTGTTGAAGCACTGATACTAAAAATGTCTTATTTCATATAAACACGATGGATAATTGATATAATTTCAAAATCAAATTTAATGAAAATAAATAAATAAAAGCTTTTTCTCGGAGACAAAAATATGTCTTGTTACGACTTTGGCTCATTTTTCTCAAAACTTAATGAAAAAGAATGGTGTAGATACCAAAATCATCTCGAGATATTTTATAAAATCCGTGCAAGTAAGGGTTTCAGCACCGTAGCATCGATTGTGAAAGAGTACGTCTGTGTGTGTGTGTGTGTGGGGGGGGGGGGGGGTTAACTTAAATCTGTGAAAACAGAGAATTGTCTAAACTCGAAGATGGGTGAATTAAAAAAAAATGACCAAATGCATATTCATCAACCCACACTAAAAATACAGGCAATGAAAATAGATTTCTATGTCTCAGCATATGTCTTTAGATAGTGTCTAAATACCTGCCAAATATCTCGTTGATATCTCAATTAACAAAAAAAGTTATGCCCAAAAATGATGCTAAAATTGTCACGAGTGCAACACCTTTTTGTGACATTTTGAAATTTCAATATTTTTTGGAGATCTGTGAAATAAAAGATAATGCTTCATGTTGAAAATAAAGACTTTCCTGATAATATTCAAAGCATTGAGCTTTAAATGTGGACTGTCATAACTTTTGTTTAATCAACTTGTGGTCATCGCTGATGTTTAAAAAAAATGTTATACCATGTCAGGAGTGCAACAGAAAAAATGTAGTGTTGCCAAAAAACATCAATTGTAAAATTCTGATAGAAAATTAAGACAAAAAAGAATTTTGGAAGTGTAAAATAATAACTGATATACATTTTAAAACTTAAAAATGTTATACAAATCACAAGCAGCATTAATGAGAGTCAAGTATATGTGCATACCCCAAAATGTCAGGAGTGCAACATTTGATGTTTTGCTCCCAAGCATGAAAAAACTATTATCATTATATGATTTTCTGATTTTTATTTTGGAAAATAAAGACACAAAGAACATTTTTACCAAATAGATTGATCAATTACAGGATCTGTCTGTGGTTCAGATCCATATTTCTATGGTCAGGAGTGCAACACATTTTTTAAAAGATTCAAGTTGTGTGACGAAAAGACTTCTATTCATGCTTAGAAGTATTCATTAATTAATATGGATCTTTTTGTATAATTGAATGCTAAATTATTGACAGTTTTATTATTAAAATCCTTCCTTTTTCCATTTTATCAATTCAGATGTGTTTTTATCTTTTTGTGATTTTTTTAATGAACGTTAAAAATAAACACACTAAAACATTGTCATAAAATTCAAGTAATTCCTCCTCAACTTCACTGAAACAACAGAACAAGTTCTTATGTAATTTTCACTTCACAATTCTACTTTAAAGGCCCCAATGCTTTTGGTCAGGAGTGCAACAAATATGTTAGAATTATAAATAATCCACTAAGAATAAAAATAAAGAAAAAATGATGAGTAGAATTTCTCTGGTGGGTTACTGTGTTTGTCTTCTAAAGGAAAATATGCTTTAAAATATATTTTATCTTCTAAATATACATTTGAGCTAGTTTTTGGGCATAAAATAGGGTATAATTCCAGATAAAATGCGAATTTTAAATACTTTCATCTGTTTTAATTATGAAGTATTGGACTATAAGTATTGCACAATTTCATTACCACTTGATGTTGCCAACACTTTATGAATTTTTGTGTTCTATGGTTTTAATTTTAAACTTTACTGCAGTCAGGAGTGCAACAAAACTGCTTCATAATTACCGATGCTTTTTAACTATCTTTACTAAAAAATAAGTTGAAAAAAAAAATGCTTGATACTATTTGATGTTCAAAACACTATGTCTATCAACAAATTACAGAAATTTTACAGTCAATTCACGGAATAGTTTTCATCATTTCACATATATTTTAAATACATTTTATATATATTACACTTTGCAAATAATCATGTTTTAAGGTCTTCAACATATGAAAAACCTGATGTAAACAATGAAAAATATCGACACGGCAAAGTGATTTACAAAGTAAGAATGGGTAATTGTGTGTTATAATTTTTAAAACAATGTTAAATAAAATACATATCAGATGTCAGGAGTGCAACACAATAATGTAACATAGGGTCACTTCAAAATCTAGTATTTTTTGTAAGAGAACTCGTATAAAACAATTCTTTTTTGGCTTTGATTTAAAGAATTGACTTGAACGGACAAAAGAGTGAATTTTGGGAATTTTATTGCTTCATATTTTTTTCATATTAAAACTTTTCAAACCAGAATTAAAAAAATAATGTAAAATAACAATCAAAAAGCCAATTTTTTGTCACATGTACAAGAGAAGATACTCATTCAAGGTCTAGATTTAATCATTTATACCCCTTTCACCATTTTGAAGCATAAAAAACTATAATTTCTTGTGATTATGTATTTTAGAAAGTCTTTTAAGGTGTAATGATATTTTCTTTTTTCAAAAGAAATTTTTCTAATAAAAATTCTGAAACTTTTTAATCCAATTGTCTATTCTATTGCCACTTCAGGATTTTAAACTAGAATGCATTTGCAATATGATGATATAAGTGAAAAATATGTTACAAGTAGTTGAATTTTGCCAAAAAAATTCAGTTTGGTGGTCATTTTTTTTTTAATTCACCCAGATGCAATATCGTGTGTGTGTGTGTGTGTGTGTGTGTGTGTGTGGGGGGGGGGGGGGGGGGGGGGTAGGTTCCAACGGTACAAAAATCTGCACAGGAGGATTTCCTTTATATGTACCGGCTTTAAAATGATTATTTTAATATTAAATAAATAGTGAAAAAAAATGTTCGGATACTCTGTATATAAAGGGCGGCTTACATTTATTGACAAAAAATTCACTATATTTCTAGATAATATGAGATCAGGAATCTGCATCCATGTTTCTTACAAAGTCAAATGTATATCTCTATTCAGTTCAAATTCGATATACATTAGGGCACATAGCACTGTTTCCTTTTTTTCTTTCTACGGGGGGGGGGGGGGGGGGGGGAGTTAAAAATATACAGGTTAAATAAACAATACCAAATAATATATACTAATTAAATTTAAAAAAATAATAAAGTAAGGAATAATCAAGTAATTAAATAAATAAATAATTGAACAAGAAGTTTAACTACTAGTAACTCAAATTCTTACATTGTGCGTGTCAATTAGTGGGGCATACAATGTTTTTCTAAGCAAAAAAGTCCCTTCTGTGACTGAAACATAAAAGTTAACTTAATGTTCCGCATCTATTCATAATTATAAATGTCACAGAAGTTTGCAGTTTATTCGATAATCATGATTTGAAATTGCCATTGAAGAAATAAAAAGGTGATTAATAATTTCTCAACTGTGAAATGTTCCCCTTATTTAAAGTCCAAAGTCTGAAGTCTGTAGTCCTTTGTCCGCTATTCCGCAAATGTCCAGTACTAACACAAATAGCTAGTTCATAATCTACACTGCCACAAATAGCTAGTTCCTAAACTACATTGTGACAAATAGCTAGTTCCTAAACTACACTTCCACATATAGCTAGTTCATAATCGACACAGCCACAAATAGCTAGTTAATATATTCCTAAACTACACTACTGTAAGCAACTAGTTCAAAATCTACGCTACCACAAATAGCTAGTTCATAACTTACACTGCCACAAATAGCAACTTCATAATCTACACTGTCACAAATAGCTAGTTCATAATCTACACTGCCAAAAATAGCTAGTTCCTAAACTACACTTCCACAAATAGCTAGTTCATAATGGACACAGCCACAAATAGCTAGTTCATAATATTCCTAAACTACACTACTGTAAGCAACTAGTTCAAAATCTACGCTACCACAAATAGCTAGTTCATAACTTACACTGCCACACATAGCTACATTACAATCTACACTGCCACATATAACTAGTTCATATTCTAAACCACTTAAATAAATGGTTCATAAATTACATTCTACAAATTATTAGTTTATAACTTACACTGCCACAAATAGCAACTTCATAATCTACACTACCACAGAAAGCTAGTTAATAACCTACACTACCACAAAATACTTGTTTATAACCTACACTACCACAGATAGCTAGTTCATAATCTAGACTACCAAAAATAGCTAGTTCATAACCTTCACTAGCAGAAATAATTAGTTCATAGTGTACAGTGCCACAAATAGCTACTTCATAATCTAAGCCACTACAATAAATTGTTCGTAACCTACACTACCACACATTAATAGTTTATAACCTTCACTACCACAAATAGCTAGACAGACATAATCTGCATTACCACAAGTAGCTAGTTCCTGACATACACTACCACAAATACCTTGTTCATAATCCACACTAACACAAATAGCTAGACATAATCTGCATTACCACAAGTAGCTAGTTCCTGACATACACTACCACAAATACCTTGTTCATAATCCACACTAACACAAATAGCTAGACATAATCTGCATTACCACAAGTAGCTAGTTCCTGACATACACTACCACAAATACCTTGTTCATAATCCACACTAACACAAATGGCTAGTTCATAATATACAATATCCCAAGAACTAGTTTCTGACTTTCATTACGATAAAATATTGGAAACATTCTGAAAAAAAAACTACCAAGGAGTAGAAACTCATTTGATAAAATATCCTTTAGAACAAGCCAGGAACTATTTTACTTTACTGAGTTATTAAATCATGGTTCTTTTAAATATACTTTTTAGTCACATTCCTTGACAAAGGAAACACAGATTGTTAAATCATTCACTATATCAATAACTTTTAAGGACATTATTTCTTTTTGCAGTATATTTGGGCTTCATATCATAAAAAATGGAGATATTTTGTTTTTGAAGAAGTCAATAGCTTTTTTATGCCCCACCCCCCTTTTTGTGACCTTATCTTAATTGACGTTAGTTCTGACTTTCATTTAAATGAACAACATTTTACAGTGATAGGGTGTTATGAACACCATTTGCTCCGTAGACTTATTCCATGACACCCGTTAAAGCATCATGGGAAATATGTCTGCAGAGCAATGTTCATATCATCATGTTCACTAAAACAACTTTTTAATATTACTTATCTTTGCATTCTGTGGTGTCAAGAATGTCATAGAATATCCTAACCTGTACAAAAACACGGCTGCTTGCCTTCATCGGAAAATATAGCTGATGACAATAAAATCAGTACACCCGATATACCAAACTGATTTTCAAGTAATCACATACAATATACATGGTATTTGTTTATTAATCCCCGTAATCTGCCCTCATACCGCGTTTCCTTCAAACTCTAGTAAAGCTTTTTTTTTTTGTTTTGATACAGTTGTGCCATCATCGTTAAAAGTGTTGAACCTCTATGATAAGACACGGATGCTTAACAAACCGCACTTGAAGAGTTATCGTTCTTTGCATATGCGTAAAAATACAGATAAATTAAAGACATAGCAATTCTGTTAATTAGGAGAAAATTTTATTTTACAATTAAATATAATGATCAACATTGATTCTATAATTTTACAATACAACTCAGTCAGCAATTTCAATCATTTTGATTTTTTCTGTAGTAACTGTTGCTTTTCATTAACAAGAGGCCCATGGGCCACAAAGCTCATCTGAGCACTTTGGCTAGGATAAAGCAGCAATCAGTTCAGAACTGAAAAGTTTGAATAAATAAATGGTCAAAAATTATCCCCCCAAAAGTTGGGGGGGGGGTGATTTGAACAAACTTGAATCTACACTTACTGATTATGCTTCCATATTTCTTTGACTAATCAATGGCTTTAGAAGATTAAAAAAAAATTTGATTGTCCATTGTGGCAGCACCCTAGCCTGGGGGTCACGATTTGAACAAATTTGAAACTACTCTATCTGAGGATGCTTCCATATAAATATGATCAATCATGGTTTTAGTGTTATTAAGATTTTTCAAAATTTTTCCTTTGGATTTCTATGTAAAACTTTGATCGCCCATTTTCACCCCGACCTTATACCCCCTGGGTCATGATTTGAACAAATTTGATTTTACACTGTCTAAGGCCGCTTCTGTATCAATATGACTTATTATGGATTTGCCTTTCTTGAGAAGAAGGTTTTAAAGATTGATTTTTATATTCATAAATAAAACTTTGATTGCCCATTGTGGCCTCATCCTTCCCCTGGGGGTGATTATTTGAATACAATTGATTCTACACTATCAGAGGATGCTTCCAGATAAATACGACCTAACATGCCTTTGCTTCTCTTGAGAAGAAGGTTTTTAAAGATTTTTTCTCTCTCTGTTTTCTTATGTAAAACTTTGATCACCTATTGTGACCCCGCCCTAACCCCGGGAGTCATGATTTTATCAAATTTGGTTCTTCATTACCCGAGAATGCTTCCATATAAATATGACTAATCATGGCTTTGCTATTCTTGAGAAGAAGATTTTTAAAGATTTTTCTTACGGTTTCTTATATAAAACTTTGATCGATCATTATTTCCTCGCCCAACCCCCTTGGGTCATGATTTGAATAAACTTTAATCTACACTATATGAGGATGCTTCCACATGAGTTTCATATTTTCTGGCCTAGTGATGTTGGAGAAGATTTTTAAAAGATGCCATCAATTTTTCACTAATTCATAATTACCCCTGTTGAAAGAAGGCATGACCTTGAATTTGAAAAAGCTCACATGAGCTTTTGGCTCAGATGAGCCAAAATATACAATTTATTCATTTTGCACAATCTTTCATATATATATATATATATATATATATATATATATATATATATATATATATATCTTTGTAGAAGCTTGTTCAGTGCAAGAATGAAATATGCATGTACTGCAATCATAACAAAAGACGCCGCATTCATAG
>NW_026889756.1:6647500-6707500 GCF_033153115.1 Saccostrea echinata | reverse complement strand
TAAAATAGATGAAAAAATTGAGATAAGTTTTCCTGAAAAAAAAAAAAAAATTACGCACCTTATTATATTAAAGAAGAGAGCCGCATAACTTTATTCAAAATGTGTCCACAATGATTCCTCAGAAAAAATGCATTTACATGGTAATTAAAACATGCTATTTGACATGTCTAGTGTTTTTATGATATCAAATTACAGATTTAGAAGTAATCTGACTGCATAACTTTTTGAAAAAAGTTATTAGTGAACGAGGTAAAAAAATTAAGTCGAGCAAGTATTGTGGCTAATGATTATTTTCTTACTATCAAATAAATGAGTCAACCATTGTTTCATATATGTTCACAATAGATAGATGAACATGATAGAAAAAATGAGAGAGAGAGAGAGAGAGAGAGAGAGAGAGAGAGAGAGAGAGAATTTTCATGGTATGGAAAAATCATAATTGCTCCCTTTTCCCTAAGAAAAATGCGATGCTTTAAGTCACTTATCGACACCTACATCTACCGAACTTATAAGAGACTGGATAAAATTTTGAAAAGAAAAGAAAAAAAAAGAAACGAAACAGTGCTATTAAAGAATCATTCCTCCATTATTTCTAAGACCCATTTTCCTTTTATGACAGTTACGAGAACCTTTGGAAACAAGACAACTCCTAAAAAATCTTTAAAACGTCTACATCTCAGATCCTGACGTCATCACCGAAAAGTTATCCGACCAGGTTCAAATAATTATTTATCATACCTAAAATTTGCAAGAATATTGACCAAGCCGTGCACATTTTATTTTTCAAAGTACGTTAATATGGTCGATAAATATGGTCGATATTAACGCACTTTGAAAAGAAATATTTCTTTTTTCAAAGTGCGTTAACGTGGTCCCAAAATTAACGGACTTAGAAAATTTTTTTTCAAAGTGCGTTGTAACAAAGCGGTAATTAATTAAAAAAGATTGCATTGAAATCCATGGGGACAAGCGATTTTTTTAAAAATAAAAATTCAAATAATATCAATAAATACTGGGCTGGAAAGACAATTAATTGCATTGCAATGACAATTGAAAACATTTTTTTTTTTACCAGATAAGACGTTTAAAATTGATTTTTTTATTAATTAAAAACAGAGGGAGATAACTCTTATCAAAGTTCAAGTTCATAAATTAGGACATCCCACCCTTACATGCTAATAGTAATAAAAGGGAATTATGTCTAAATACATCAAGTATTCAGCACCTACACATCTGTTATGTACAGTAGTGTGACATAAATGAGTTCGCAAAATGGCCACCGTCAACGCAAGTATTTAAGAAGGGTAGTGAATCAGTTGCTGAATTAACGTAACCGCTACTTTTAAGGTCAAAATATTTGGTATGAGTTTTGGTACGACTTAATTAAAAGAGTCCATTGTTGTAAAATTGGATTATTCCCCTTTGATAAACAATTATCGTCTGCTTGGAGGCATGGCTCCCCATGGTCGAGAATTGACTAGTAATCTAAAAAAAATAATCATACAGATGTCAAATGAAGGTCTTTCAAGCTATAAAATTGAGAATCTAACCGGAATAAACAGTCGCACCATCCAAAAATATCTCAAGTGTGTAAGGGAAAGAGGTAATATAGAAAATTTACCGAGAAGTGGGGTAAAACGAAAAACTTCACAGAGAGATTACAGGGTTCTTTTCCGAAGCATTAAAATCAATCGTCTTCAGACTTTAAAAGACATTACAACCAGATTCAATGCTAGGACAGGATCTAATGTGTCACTCAGAACAGTTCACAGACGATTATCAGAGGAAGTTACAAGAGGTGAGTAGTTCTAAGAAAACAACTGATTCACGCGTGAATAGAGAGAAGAGAACCAGATTTTGTAGACAGAAATTGCACTGGACAGTAAACAATTATTGGTCATCCATAATATTCAGTGACGAGACTAAAATAGTTATTGGAAAAAATGATAAAGTTCATGTCTGGAGGAAGAGTGATGAAAGAATACGTCCTGAATGTGTCGGATTGCGTGGTGATTGGGAAACGAACTGTCGGGCCTTCCTCATGTTTTGGGGCTGTATATGTTATAATGGATTTGGCACCTTAAAATCTGTGGATGGGAACATGAATAGCGAGAAATATGTTACAATTCTTGATGAGTGTCTTTGGCCTGTGATCGCTCGTCATTACCAAACCGGACTTGGACTTTCCAAGAAGACAATGAACCCTGTCATGTCTCCGCCTTCTCAAATCGTTTGAAACAGGACAACAATGTTAACACTCTACCGTGGCCCCCCACAAAGTCCTGATCTCAATATAATTAAAATGTCTGGAGAGTGCTCAAAATCTGTGTACAAAAGAGGACACATGAGGTCAGAAACGCGAATGATCTGGAGCGAATCGTCAATGAAATATGGGGTAGCCTCCCTTTGCACTATATTCAGAGCTTTTATGCAAGCATTCCCAGGAGAATTCGAAGTGTTCACACTACTGTATTCAATTTCATTGAATCTGTTGCTATTAGGGATGGAATACCTTAACTTCTTTATTGCTGATTCAACATCCAACTTCTTCAGCTATCTTCTGAATGCCTAACTTTCCCAAAGCTTTGCCTTATATGCCCTTTGGTTTGGCTAGTCCATTCCAAGGGTTGTCAGGTCATTCCATTTTTTAGGTCTTCAATGCATTTTACTCAAATGGCCCTTAACCATTACATCTAAATATTCCTATGTAAAACTATGACCCACTGTTGTGGCCCCGCCCTACTCCTGGGGGTCATGATTTGAACAAACTTGAATCTACACTCCTGAGGATACTACTTTATTGATATTACTAATAATGGCATAGCTGTTCTTGAGAAGAAGCTTTTAAAACATATTTCTTATATATTCCTATGGTAAACTTTGACCCCCTGTTTTGGCCTTGCCCTACCCCCACGGTTCATGATTTGAAAAAAACTTGAATCTACACTACCTGAGGATACTTCTATTATAATATGACTAATCATGGCTTTGCTGTTCAAGAGAAGATTTTTAAGGACATTTCCAATATATTCCTATGTAAAACTTTGACCCCCTCTTGCGGCACCGCTCTATCCCCGGGAGACATGATATGAACAAACTTGAATCTAGAGTATGTAATTATGCATGTTTATCACATAAGTTTCATCTTTTCTTACCAAGTGGTTCTTGAGAAGATTTTTGAAATGATACCACCAAATTTTCACAAATTCTTAATTATCTCCCCTTGAAAGAAGGAGCGGCACTTCCTGGTAACAAACTTAAATCCCCTTTACCCAAGAATGTTTGTGGCAAGTTTTCTTGAAATTGGTCCAGTGGTTCTTGAGAAGAAGTCAAAAATGTGAAAAGTTTACGGACTACAGATGACAAACGGACGCCAGACACTCTTTGATCAGAATAGCTCACTTGAGCCTTCGGCTCAGGTGAGCTAAAAAGTAACAGTCATTTTGCTTCTTGCTTATAATTTTGTTTTGTGTTGTTTTTTCATGAAATTACTTGCACGTAAGTATCTTAAGAGTGCCCCTGACTGTCCGTAGACTTACAATCAACTTTAATCGTAACTCTTAGTGAAACGCACGTACGTGCTATGTTCAAATTTACGTCTATGTTTACGAGCTATGACCTGTTAGTGAAACGGACGCCTGTGGTCATGAATTTCTCATTTTTTTAGAAGACTCAATTCTTATTTCTATTATGCCAACAGATTTACTGCTTGATGTCCAGAGTAAAGGTTATTAAAGATAGTACTGATTTTGATGGTTTTAGCCACACCCCTCAGGCCCCAGGGGATAGGGACCATTAATTCGATTTTTTGTACCCCTTCTCCTATTGATGCTATATTACCAAATTGGTTGAAATTGGTTTAGCAATTCAAGAGAAAAAGCTAAAAATGTTCATTTTTTCCAACCGACTGACAAAAACAGAGAGCAATAGGTCATTTGATTGATTCAGGTGACCTAAAAATTACTCACAAGCAGACACCTTACCATTCTTGAGAGCAAAAAATTCACAAGAAACCATTCAATAAAGTAATGATAACAATATAAAATATTATGTACATGAAACTTATATTACTTATATTAACAAACAACAACAAAATTAATTCATTTGTGTTCAACACAATGCATTTACAGTGACTTCAATACAGAATAATTGTATTAGTATTTATATAAAAATGTAACTACATTCATAATCAAACATGGAATATTTGCTTTAGGCCACAAATAACCCATATAATATCGCTATACAATTGGCAAAACGTTTTAAGACCGTAAACTGCAAAATTTAAGTAAGCCTAACTTTAAAATGAAAATAAAATCGAATTTTCATCATATTTCTGTATTTGAAAGTAATTCAAACTTGCAACGTTTTGAACTTCTTAAACAAACAAGAGGCCCATGGACCACATCGCTCACCTGAGCACTGTGGCTAGGAAAAAAGCAAAAATCAGTTTAGTATTGAAAAGTTTAAATGCATTAGTGGTCCCGACCTACACCTAAAAGGGGGGTGGATGGGGGGTATGATATGATTAAAAACTAAGAATGCTTAAATATTTTTCTGATTAACTGTGGCTTTTTTCCCTAACGTTTGAACTTTCATTGTGGTCCCACCCTACCCCCGGGGGTCATGATTTGCATAAATTTGAATGTACACTTCCCAAGGATACTTCCACATAAATATGACCAACATGACTTTGCTGTTCTTCAGAAGAAGACATTTAAAAGATTTTTCCCTACATATTACTATATAAAACTTTGATTGTCCATTGTAGCTCCACCCTACCCCCGGGGGTCATGATTTGCACAAACTTGAATGTACACTTCCCGAGGATACTTCCATATAGATATGACTAATCATGGCTTTGCTGTTTTTCAGAAGATATTTCAGATTTTTCCTGTATATTCCTATGTTAAACTTTCATTGCCCATTGTGACCCCATCCTACCCCGGGAGTCATGGTTTGAACAAACTTGAATCTACACTACCTGTGGATGCTTCCATATAAATATCACCAATCATGGCTATCCTCTTCTATAGAAGAAGAAATTAAAAAAAAAATTCCTCTTTATTCCTATGCAAAATTTTAATCGTCCATTATGGCCTTACCCCTACCCCCGGGGGTCATGATTCAAACAAACTTGAATCTACACTATCTGGATGCTTCCACATAAATATGACCAATCATGGCTTTGCTATTCTTGAGGAGCAGATTTTTAAAAGATTTTCCCTATATATTCCTATGTAAAACTTTGATCGCCCATTGTGACCCCACACTATCCCCGGGGGTCATGATTTGAACAAACCTAAGTCTACACTGACTAAGGATGTTTCCACATAAGTTTCATCATTCCTGCCCCAGTGGTTCTTGAGAAGATTTTTAAAAGATGCCATTAATTTTTCACGAATTTGTAATTATCTCCCCTTGGAAGAGGTTGTGGCTCTTCATTTAAATAAACTTGAATTCCCTTGACCTAAGGATACTTTGTGGTAAGTTTTGTTGAAATTGGCCAAGTGGTTCTTGGGAAGAAGTCAAAAATGTCAAAAAAGTAAAAAAAAAAGTTTACTGACGGATAGACAGCTAGACGGAAGGACGGACAGACGGACGCCAGACAAAATGTGATCAGAAAAGCTCACTTGAACCTTCGACTCAGGTGAGCTAAAAGGGTAAAAATCAAGATAGCAATCTCTAAATTTTGACTTAAATCTGCTCTTAGTTTACGGTTTTTGCACCAGATTGATAAAAGAATCTTTGACATTTCTCAAGCTATGCACATTAACGACTTTACACATCAGCAACTGATACATATCACGTGTTAATAACCCTTTCTATTCCCTCAAAATCGACTTCGTCTTTGAATTCTTTGATTGCAGCAAGGAGCTTCTTCACACTCGCTTGCCCCCCCTCCTTCCTTTTCCACTCACAAAGTATTTGGAACACCTGTATCTTCACACCGTGATTCTGGTAATCAATCCTTATTTGTTGGATTGTAGCGTTGTCTAGGCCAAGACAAATCCCTATTTGGAAAATGGTTCCAATTTGTCCACTGACCGTCATCAGTTCTTTGTCTGTTGGTCTTCGTTCTAAAGAATCAACTGAAAAGTTTTTTTTAATTAAATATGAACAGTACAATATTTACAAACAGAAACTAATGTGTTTCCTCCTAAAATAATAGTCCTTGTCATGACTATAACTTATGACTTTGATGAACCTGAGTAAAGGTCATGATGTAATTTAAAGACTTTGAGACCAAGTACACAAAACACAATATTTTAAGGCTCTAGTTCCCATGGCAACACCGCTCAATGAACTAAAAATCAATAAAGAAACCATGCCAAGTTTTATTGTCTTGTTAGGGCCCTGTCACACCAAGCTGCGTCCACACGGAGTTATTACGGCGTTGTAAAAATTTTAAAATCGCAGTGGAATCGCAGGAAAATTGCACATATTTCTGTAAACTTTTTACAATGTGAAGATGTCACAGCATCCCTATGGAGACCCACGCGTTTCTACGGCATTCTCGCGGCGTGCTACTCCGTTCCCACGGAGATCTCATCGCGATTGACTGCACTTCCGCTGAGCTTTTACGGCGTGTTAGGAGTTGTCACCTCGCGTTCACGGCACTTGCTGCGTTCGCAATGCGTTCTTCAATATGGGTATATATTCAGAAGGAGTGTAACACATTTTTTTAAAGATTCAAGTCACATAACGAAAAGACTTCTACTTATGCCAAGAAATATTCTTTAATTAAAATGATCTATTTGAATAATTTAGTACTAAATTACTGACAATTTTATAATTAAAACCCTTCTTTTTTCAATTATATCAATTCAGATGTGTTTTTTTTTCTTTGATTTTATTATAAATATAAAAAAATAAACACACTGAAAAGGTGTTATAAAATTTAAGTAATTCCATCACAACTCCACTGAAACAACAGAACGAGTTCTGGTGTAATTTTTTGCTTCGCAGTTCCACTCCCATGCTCCTGGCCATGAGTGCAACGAATACGTTAGAATTATTGCTGGTCAAATATAAGGCCATTGTTCTTGTTTTGTGAGCTGTCTGACAATGCTCTAACAATGCCGTGAAAGCGCATTGGGATCGCAAAGGGACATGGTAGAAAAGCCAAGGGAGCGCAATGAACGCAGTAACACCTCCGTGTTGTCGCTGTGTAATCGCAGTCAAAAAAATCCCAAGGCAATTTATCTCATTGGAAGCGCCGTAAAAGCGCGATAGAAACGCAGTGACATCTCCAAGGACTCTGCCAGGTCTCCGTGGAAGCGCAGTTTTCTACCACTGCGTTCATGCTGCGATCATGTGCATCTTCACGGCGTGCGTACGGAGTTCCCACTGCATTGTTGGAGATCTCACCGCGCTGCTACAGCGATCATACTACGTTTCTACTGCGTTCTTATCAGACGGCGATCACACGGCGCGTACTTTGTGCATGCCCAAAATGCGCGCTGTCCTCTGGCGTTCTGGGAGACCCTACACGACCCTACCGCGTTCAGTGGAGATCTCGCCGCGTTGTCACGGCGCTGTAAGAGACTCTACTGTGCTCACCTCGGCGTTTTGCATTTTTTATGAACGTCGTGCGATCGCCGTGATGAAGCAGTCCCGGTGTGACAAGGGTTTTAGCAAATACAATATATCTGTAGGTAGAATGTGGACTGACGTCTTTAGGCCCATCCAAATTTAACTTGTGAACTTAAATTTAAACTTTCTATTATTACATCTGTCTTTATTCAACCCATAAAAATTAGGTTACAGTTTGGGTTATTGGCACATGGAATGCTGGATAGGAAAAACATCCTTATTGAACATTATTTGTAGAATAATATATCATACTTGAAGATCATGAGATGGTTTGACTCTGTATAGCCATGAATTTCCAAAAATGAGTCATAGATACCTAATTAGGGGTTACACCGAGACATACTGTGAGCACCTTTTTTACGGGGTCATAATTCCAAGCAATCACAATATCAGATTACATGTAATACATAAGGAAAAAAATACAATTTTTTTCTTTTATTGCAATTTAATGTCCTTAAGTACGCTGTGATAAAAAAGAAAATTCGTGACAACGTATATAGTTGAAGTAACCCCATGTAGAAAAAATGTACGTCTACGTATAAGATTTGATTGGTTGTATGAAGCGTTGATTGACAATGGTTTTCCTTTGGGTGTCTATTTCAACTGTTACCCTCAAAAACATGCACTATTTATATAATATTAAACAGTTCTTTATATAAACATTTAAATAAAACAGAAGTAAGAATGGACACTGAAGTAACGTACCTGGACTAAGAAGTCTTCCCTCCTCGTCCAAATTCTTCTGTTGCTGTTCCTGTGTGATAAAGAAATCACATCTCTTCATTACTTAACATACAAAGTAAGCAATATTGAATTATTCCCTCACATGATCTATGAGAGTCTGTATTAAATATTGCCTTAATGAAAGAACGTACAAATTTTCGATTCATTTAGCATTAAAATATCAAGGTGTTGAAAACAAGTCATAAATCATCTATAGCAAATTCAAAAGTTCATAGAAATATTTTGTTTTCAACAGAATTATTTCATTTTTTTTAAACTTAACATTGTGCTGAAAATTTGATTTTCATTAAAAATTGATATTGTCATTATAGTTGAGACTTCCAAAATCTGGTTATATCTTTTAATAATGTTACATAATGCTTTCTAATTACAAAAAAAAAAAAAAAAAAAAAAAAAAAAACTTGGTGATAACCTTTTGCTATTTCTATTGTATTTATATTTAATCATGTTAGTTAAAGACCCTATTCTACAAATTACCTGTTTCCAATATTTTGTGATGTCTCTTGTATTGATAATATGAATGTTCTTTTGTTTACAGGAAGGACACTGAAAAGTTGCTCGAGAAAACTCTGATTCACTTAGGACAGCACTCTCTCTGCTGTCACAAAATCCAGCAGGTTTACATTTGAACGCAACGTGGAATTCAGAGTTTTCCTGGAATGTGTTTGAAAGATCGTGTAACACACTCTCAAGTATTTCTCTTATTTGGTGGCATGTTGAAACATCGATATCTCCCTCTACAACGAACACCTGCAATTGAATTTCTGTCTGGGTCATTCCGATCAGAATATTATGGTGGCGGTCCTGATACATGAACTTAGCAGCAGTCTGGTATATGCATCCTTGGTCTCCAAAGGAAAAAATCCTTGAAGGATTCTGCATGCAAGTTGCTACAAGGCGGTGGAAAATTCCAGCTGGAAGAACATCGAACATGTAGCAGAGAATGGATGAGGCAGGATATGATGAAAACGCATCAACAGGAAATGGAATTTTGTTCATACAAGGAACATACCATTTTTCGCCATTCATTCTAGCCAGGAGCCCCAGCTTCTCCAAGTACAGCATAATATCATCTTTGTGTTCAAGGTATTCATTATTGTTCATTTTCCAAATCCTAGACAGCAAAGAGTCATTCAGTTCTCCAGTATCATTGAATTTGTCCCATTCTGAGGCACAATCAAATAGATCCTCCTTTGCATGGTTTTCATCAGTTATCACATTTTTGAATGCATCCGCAAACCACTGAACATCAAGGATGATTATTTCTCTGAGGAATTTCTGATCGAAATACAAAATTTCTCTGATATCATGGAAAAACTGCAGCATGGTATTGATATCTTCAACTGTCTCTAATTTTATGTCCAGTGGCAACGCTTCATTGAAATCCATAAGTGTTCCTCTATTGATAATTTTCAGGTTTTTCTTTTCCAGGAAGAAGTTTTCAAACATCACCCATGATTGTGGAAGCCTTTCACCCCAGTGATCAAGATTTTGAACAACATCAACAATTGCCTTTTTGATTTTCTTAATGCATTTTTTGTCATGAAATCCTACTGAAAACATCCTCCCTGTGTCAAGATGACCTTGCAGGGACTTGTCTTTCGTTTCCAAAGTTTTCCATACCTCACGAAAAAACTCGGCTTTCTCCTGCAGTTTAAAGTAAATTTATTAGAAGACAGAAGTGAGTGAAAAAAAGTGAACTAAAGATACGTCAGAAATTAGAAAAATTGCGTATTCATAAAAAGAGTACATTTTGAGAACAGAGCAAAACATGGATTCCTATAAAATGTGAAAATTGCTAAGTAAGGCAGATGAAAATGATGAGTCTTTTTAGCTCACCTGAGCCGAAGGCCCAAGTGAGGTTTTCTGAACAAGAGTGTCGTCTGTCATCTGAAAACTTTTCACATTTTCCACTTGTTCTCAGGAACCACAAGGCCAATTTCAACGAATTTAGCATCCTTGAGCTAAGGGGACTTAAAATTTGTTAACAGAAAGTGCCACGCTCTCTTTCAAGGGAAAATTATTATGAATTTGTGAAAAAATTTGTTAACAGAAAGTGTCACGCTCTCTTTCAAGGGAAAATAATTATGAATTTATGAAAAATTTGTGGCATGCTTAAAAAATCTTCTAATCAGGAACCTCTGGGCCAGAAAAAAAGGCAAACTTGTTTGAGAGCTTCATTACACACTGCACATGTGTTAATTCAAATTTGTTCATATAAA
Organism: Saccostrea echinata; assembly: GCF_033153115.1. Lineage (NCBI taxonomy): Eukaryota > Metazoa > Mollusca > Bivalvia > Ostreida > Ostreidae > Saccostrea > Saccostrea echinata. The sequence goes on along the minus strand of NW_026889756.1, from coordinate 6,696,941 downwards.
AATTTTATATGGGAATGCATAGGAAAAAAATCTTTAAAAATCTTCTTTTCAAGAACAGCAAAGCTATTATTAGTCATATGAATACAGAAGCATCCTCAGGTAGTGTAGAATGAAGTTTGTTCAAATCATGAACCCTGTGGGTAGGACCAGGCCACAATAGGGGATCAAAGTTTTACACACGAATATATTAGAAAAATCTTTCAAAATATTCTTTTCAGGAAAAGTGAAGCCAATATTAGTCACAGTAATATAGAAGCATCCTTAGGTAGTGTTGATTCGAGGTTGTTCAAATCATGATCCCTGGGTGAATAGTGGGGCCACAGGAGGGGATCAGGGTTTTACAATGAAATATATAGGAAATATCATTAAAAATCTTTTTCTAAAGAACAACAAAGACATCGTTAGTCATATTAATACTAAAGCATCCTTAGGTAGTGTAGATTGAATTGTGTTTAAATCATAACATCCGAGAATAGGGCAGCACCACAGCAGGGATCGAAGTTGTACATACGAATATAAAGAGGCCCAAATGCCTTGGAGTATCATGTAACAACTCTCCAACAATTGAAATGGATTCATGTTTTAACCAGAGGCCATAATAATCACAATTTTGAAAGAGGCACCGTTGTTCATCAAAACTCTACACTTAACATGCTCAGTTTGATTACTAAATACCCAGAGGCAGAACAACAAAAGGAAAATGCGTTTCCACAATATAATCAGTAGTGTCCCACCCGACAAGAACTCCTGATCCTGGGGGCACAAAATTCACAATTTTGGAAGAATCACTCTTGCTAATCAGAAATATGTACATAGTTCATTAGCTTTATACCCAGGAGCAGAGGAGAAGATTTTCAAAGAATTAATGCATTTTCACTATATAATCAAAAGAGCCCCGCCCTAACATCAGAACCCCTGACCCTGGGGCCATGAAATTCACAATTTTGGAAGAGGCACCTTTCCTCATTACAACTATGCATTAAGTTTGTTTGTTTAATACCCAGGAGCAGACACGATTTTCAAAGAAATAATGCACTTTCACTATATGATCTATATAGCCCCACCTTAGCACCAGAACCCCTGATCCTGGGGCCATGAATTTCACAGTTTTGGTAGAGGACTCAGTGGTTTTTACAATCATGCCAACAGTTTGACTGCTTGATGTCCAGGAGTAAAGAAGAAGATTTTTAAAGATAGCACTAATTTTGATGGTTTTAGCCCCACCCCTCAGGCCCCAGGGGGCAGGGACCATGAAATTCACAAACTTTGTTCCCCTTTACTCATAGATGTTATATGCCAAAATTGGTTGATATTGGTTCGGCAGTTGCAGAGAAGAAGCTGAAAATGTTCAAATGTTAATGCACAACACACGACGATGGACGAAAACAGATAGTAGTAGGTCACCTGAGTGACTCAGGTGACTTAAAAATCTTTGAAAATCTTCTCAAAAAAAAGCAAAGCTATGATTAGTCATATTAATAAAGAAGCATCCTCAGGAAATTTTTCAAAGAATGACCACTTGGGGTAGAGTGGGGCCATAACAGGGATCAAAGTTATACATAGGAATACATAGGAAATATCTTTAAAATCTTCTTCTCAATAACAGCAAAGCCATGATCAGTAATGCTTATATACAAGCATTCTCGGTAGTGTAGATTAAAGTTTGTTCAAATCATGACCCCTGGGTGTAGTGTGGGGCAGAAATCGGAGATCAAAGTTTAAAATCTATTCCCAAAGAACAGTAAATCCATGTGTAGTCATATTTGAATAGAAGTGTCCTCAGGTATTGTATATTCAATTTTGTCAAAATCATGACCCCCTCGGATAGGGTTGGCAGGGTTCGACATTCACCCTCGTCACCTCGTCATTTCCATCCCGGAATGATTTTGGACGACCTGATTTTCAGTCGGGCTCGCCCAAATGACGACCTGGGACGAGTTGGGAATATTCAATAATGATGTTTAATATTTTAAAATAAACTCTATAAGGCCTTGAAAACATCGTTTCCTGTAACCCGACCGACGGCCGACCCATTCAAATAGCAGCCGCGTGGATTTTTCTTTCTGCCAAATCTATGTTTTATCAATCAGCTGATGTAATTTTTACCAAAAGTGTTAAATTAAGTTTTATTTGAGATATAAAATATGTAAACCTAGTTAACAATCACCATAAATATAAAGAGTAATGATCATTATTGTAACATCTAGCATTTCCCCCACAAATTTCCGATGTTTGTTTTCTGCTGCTAGACAGCCATGTTGGGTGTCCACTGTAAACATCACACCTGGTTAATTCAGTCCAGGGATGTTTGACCCCATTTATTTAGGCCTTTATGGTAAGTGAAAATGAATGTTTTAAACTAGAAACTTTATTTGAGGTGAGATTGTACATAAGAAAAAAAAAAATCCCGACCTACCAACCCTTGATTTATTGGGATATTACAGGAAACAAATAATAGTTTTTAAAAGCCTAATTAGCATTGCGATTCTGCCTATTAATATTTGTTGGCTGTTTTCTTTGTTTGATAAAATACTTGAAGACAGCTTTTTACATTCCAAAAATATCTGGTTTAAATTTTATAACACAAAACCACACGCAACATCTGTTATCTTAACAAATTTTAAACAATTGCACATTTTTGTTCCATTTGATATTTTGTTCGGGCGACCTGAAATTCATTCGGGCAACCTGAAATCAGTACCAAGGTTGCCCAAATGGCGAGACCAAATTTTGACGAGTGTCGAACCCTGGGTTGGTCCATAAAAAATGATTATTGTTTTATATAAGAATATGTAGGAACAAGATGTGTTTGTGAAACACTGATGCCCATGTAAGGCAGCTTATGGCGAAGGTTAGAGTTTCTCAAATGCAAGTCAAAATCCAGGCCAAAAGATAAAAAATGTTGGTACTCAAAGAAAGGGCTTGTCTCAAGGAATATACCTGTGAAATTTGAAAGCCCTAGCTGCAACTGTTCAAAAGATACGGCGAAGGTTAAAGATTTTTAAAAGTAAGTAAAACATCAAGGTCAATGTCAAAATGGTTGGTATCCAAAGAAAGGTCTTGTCACAAGGATTACATATGTGAAGTATGAAAGCCCTAGCACCAACCATTCCAAAGTTATGGCCAAGGTTAAAGTTTTTCAAAAGTAGGTCAAACTCCTATGTCAAGATCAAAGGGTCAAAGTGGTTGGTATCCTAAGGAAGGTGATGTCACAAGGATTACATATTTGAAGTATGAACGCCCTAGCATCAACTATTCAAAAGTTATGGCCCAGGTTAAAGTTTTTCAAAAGTAGGTCAAACTCCTAGGACAAGGTCAAAGGGTCAAAGAAATTGATATCCAGAGGAAGGTCTTGTCACTAGGAATACACATGTGAAGTTTGAAACCCCAAGCACCAACCATTCAAAAGTTATGACCAAGGTTAAAGTTTTTCAAAAGTAGGTCAAACTCCAAGGTCAAGGTCAAAAGGTCAAAGTTGTTGGGATCCAAAGGATGGCCTTATTTCAAAGAATGCACATGTGAAGTTTGAAACCCCAAGCATCAACTGTTCAGAAGTTATGGCCAAGGTTAAAGTCTCATGAAATTTTGCAAAAGTGGGTCAAACACCAAGGCCAAGGTCAAAAGGTCAAATATGTTGGTACCCAAAGAAAGGTCTTGTCACAAGGAATACAAATGTGAAATATGAAAGTCATAGTTCCAACCAATCAAAAGTTATGGGCAGGGTTAAAGTTGACAACAGACAGACAGACAAACAAACAAACAGACAAGCAGACAAACGGACAAACAGACAGACAGGACAAAAACAATATACCCCCTGGATCTTTCGATCCGGGGGCATAAAAAGTATCAGCTGATGATGAACAGAGGGGCCATAGTAACACATGTGAGCTTTGTGGCCCCTGGGCCTTTTGTTTATTTTATCTCACATTTTATAGATCTCTAAACCAGATATGACATAAACAACATAACAAAGCTAAATGTACTATTAGCATGTTTACATTATTCCTGCTGTATTTTTTTTGTCAAATTGTTGCACCCTGAATTTCACTACAATAAAGATGTGGACCAGAAACATTTTACATTATCTTTTATATATGTAATGGACATATGCCGAATACTGTTCTATATGTAAAATTATCAGACTGTTTGAGGCCCTAACGGGCCTCAAACAGTCTGATAATTTTACATATAGAACAGTATTCGGCATATATCTTACTTAAAACATTGCTATTTAAATGTCCAAAAGTTACCCGGAGGAGTCCGATAATTACACAATAGGAGTTCAGGCATCAATAGTTTTCTACCTGAAACCATCTAATAAGTAGACAAAAGAAAAGAGAAAGTTTTTTTCTTTAGACAGTAAAATCAGTGAGTGAACTCTTTTGTTTCATTCATTCAATGGCAGTCGTTTGGCTTAGCAGGAACTATGGACAGTAGTCAGGTGATGAAGGATTTTTTTATGATTCGGAATTTTTTTTTTTATTAAGTGCGTTTGACATTGATACAGATACAGTGTTGGATGATATCTTCAAAATGCATTTTAAATAAAATGCGGATTTTTATCTAAAATTTTGATTGGATGATATAATGAAAATCTTGGGTTTTAAAAGTGCGGTCATTGGCGAACTAACCTCTCTTGGCGAACAAACCTCGTTAAATGAAGAGATTCGCGGACTGGTTCTTTATCAGAAATGCATTTAAATTGGCTTATTAAGAGTGCTGTATCGAAAACGCTTTGTAAAAAAAAAATGAATGGAAAGTGTTACTTCTGAGGAAGGTTAAAACTCCAGTTTCTTCTTGGATTTGCTATTTTTAACAACTTAATTCCCTCGGGTTCGCTTTCCCTGAATTTTTTCTCACTAACTTTTTTTTTTTTTTTGGTTTCTGGACAAATTAAACCTTGATTTCACTCTAGTTGTTGTTTTTAACTACTGTCCGATTTTGTTATCACTGTCGTCCGATAATATGTTACTGGACTGCTAATTATTATTATCGGACGGCTACAGGTAAATTTTTAGACTGCAAGAACAAAGGCATGACGTCACAGCAATGTTTTAATATATGTTATCTTCAATTGATCTTTAACATAAACGAATTGAATCATGAATCTGAAAAATCCTCAGGTCAAATATGTTCTGCAAGTGACTTTGAACTTTTTCCCCCCAGATGTTAATGAGATAAAGCAGCCACGGGTAGGGGAGAACTATGAGTGAACTCGGGAGCGTGGCTTGAGACGATGTCCTAAGTAATAAACTAATAAAAAGCTATACTATTGTCTTTCCCACATTATAGACCCATAAAAAGCTATATTCTGTCCAAAATTATGCATCCAATTAAAGCTATACCTTCTACAAGCTTTCAAAGAAAAAAATTCTTCAATACCTTTTCTGTCTTTTTTTCAGCATGGGTGCCGACCAGTAAAATGGGGGCCTTTTCACTGCTGTATTGATGAATGGACTTAGCCCAGAACAGTACATAATCTGAGTAATATAAAAATTAACATTAATTATCATATAACTTAATCAGTGCACTAGATGCATAACCCTAACCCTGATGTCACTAATTAAACTAAAACTGCCTTCCGTGGGCATGTTCTCCATCTCAGGTACAAAATAAACCCCTTTTTGTGTCGCCTGCAGAGCAGAGCAATACTTAAGGATCACTCGTTATCCGGCGTCTGTCTGTCTATCATATCATGTATCTTGAGAACTATAAGACGATGGATTTGATATTTTTCATACATACAATTTGGCTTTCGAAAAATATGGTTACTAACCTCGTGACCTTTGAACTTGAACCTTCACCTTTTTTTTTCAAAATAATTCATTGTGCTGATATACAGAATCTTTGACATTTAAGAGGTAAGACTGTTATTTAGCACGTGCAGTTTGCCATAAAATATCATGAATATACCAGCATTACAGTCCACATGACCTTGACCTTAGACATACTTTGCAAATATACCTTAGTTCATTTGTCATTATTATAGGGAAGATTGTGATAATTATCATTTTTATTATATGTTTATTAACTCATGACACTGAACTTTGAAACTGCATGTTATGTTCATACCTATTGTCTGTTGACAATTAAACAGATAACTAACGTTAGTAACGAGCACACAGTGTGGAATCTGTATCTCCCTTTACTAAAATTCTTCAAAACTATATGTTTTTATTGCATGAAATATATGGAGATAAAGAACTGTATTCAAGCTCAAAAGTCCATTAAACAATACAAATCAGGAGCAGAGCAAAAACGGACCTCTAAAACAAACACTCGCAAAACAATATTATGTAGCACTATGAGACGTCATACTAGGCACATATTGGAATAATGAAAGATATAGTCAGAAGAAACAACTCTACAAACCGTAGACACGTCTTTTCAGATATGAAATTTACTTACCAGGTATCAACCCGTACCCGTTCACTACAAAACTGTGTAACTAATAATCCATCTCGTAGTTCTTTCCCGACTGTCTCATCAAATTAATCATTTTATTCAAATATTCAATACAAGAAAACCAAACGTGTAAATTCAAAAACAGAGATCAATGCTAAAGCAATTATGCAATTACTATTTATGATCTGCAACATACTTTGTATTCTTCGAACATTATATGACTCTCTGATAAGAGAGATAACTTTCCAAGTAAAATATCCTAGTATTACATGTATAAGTCAGTTTTATTTCACAATACTTAGGTCAGTACTTAGTAGTCAAACAAATAAACTTTGATTATTAAATTCCCCAACTTGAACACATGTAGAATACAAACAAACAAAAAACAAAGACTGAAACGTTTTGGAGAAAACATTTTTGAAAATGATTCTTTTCTAAAAAGCGGTACTTTAATATTTTATGCATATCCTAATTTTAGATATGTGTATGGTTTTAGACTACGATTTTTTTTTTTTTGCAAAAAAGCATTTAACTTAAATAAGGCATTACAAATGAAACATATGCGAATCCAGGAATTTTGAAAGGAAGGGTTCCAAACCCGATCTAAAAGCTTCCGACTATGACCAAAGAAGTAATCTAAAATCCTAATACATGGTAAAAAAAGGTCTAATGTCAATTTTCAAAAACACCTCTAACTTTAAAATTTTTGACATAAAAAAAAAAAAAAAAAAAAAAAAAAAAACTTAACTCCGAGGTAAGGGAAGGGGGTTCAAAGGTAATTTTTTCATAAATTCTTTTGTTGATCTGGATCTTGAATATTGTATAACTATTGCAAACCTCTGTGTGTGTATCCTTTATAAATGGAGCGTTCCTGACAACAAACTTCTTCTCCAACCATTTCATCAAATTTTTTCTCCATATTGAGCACCAGAATGAAGAATGCACGTGGACTCAGGAAAATCTGATGTGAAGAATAATATGAACACTGTCCCGCAAAGTCAACCATGGAGATTTTTTTCTCTGGTTCATCCGAGACATTTTTGGAAACTTGTAAAATTCCTAAATTTTCTGAATTCTCAGCAACAGTTTTACTTTCCTTTACTTTTCCTTCTGCTTCTTCAAAAAATGGAGCCGCGGCTTCGTCTCCTTTAAATGACTCGCTTTCTTTCTCCTTGTTGTCATGTGACATCTCTTCATCATTAGTGGCTTCGCTAACAGTGTCTTCTCCATTATCCCCTCGATCATCAAAATCCATCGCTTTCATTTCATCATATAATTCTTCAGGAGGTTCAGGAACCCTTCGATGTTTACTTGTTCCATCAATTCCAACCTTGAAGTGTTGCTTTTGGTTTGAAGTACTCACTGTAACAAAGGTATAAATAAATAATTCTTATTGTTATATGATTGAATAATTCCCATCTCTCTGATTGGCTGAGATCCAACAATGTTAGAAAAATACTACGTTATATTGACCTGCACGTGATCTTCCAGGTCAATATAAGGAATTATTATATTATAATTGGGTGAGGGGTCGGGGGGGGGGGGGGAGTGCAGGAGGCCTGCCCCTCTCCCAACCTTTTGAGAATGTTACGTTTTAACTTAAATTTTAAGGATAAAAAAATTCAGTGAAAGACCCTCTCCCCACGAAAAGTTAATTTTGATTTGGGAGAATTCTTTTCCTTTTTTATGGGGGGGGGGGGGGGAGTCAAAGATTTGTTTTCAGGTAAGTTGTCATTTTTATCCTTTTCATGCCCCCTTTTTTAAAAAATCAACCCTATATATGTGTCTGACATGCATTTTTTTAGTTTAAAAATTCCAAAATAATACAACTGGTTTTTTTTAACCCCGTTTCTCTCATTATGTTCGGCTAGTACTTCAGTAGATGTGAACAAGTAAGATGGCATGGATTGCGTAATGAGTGTGTGTCATTTAATCACTGAATCATATAATAAAACAATTATTGCTGTTTTTTCAGTCAATACGATGTTTTAGTCCTTTGGGCTCGGTGAATATTGTACTCCTCAGGTGTCTAAATAATCGTATTGACCTCAAAAACCATATTGTAAACCCTTGAATTTTTTTCCAAACAAGACATTGCTGCAACAATGCTAAACTCAGTCACCTATATTTTGTTCTTTTTATTTATTTATTTTTTTTTTTATTTTTATTTTTTTTAAATTTCTTTTATATAAGTATATCAATAAATGTACTTAAAACATTTTTTTCCATGAGCATGCATTTAAATTCCTATGTAGGGATGCTTTGTCTGTAAGATTCTACGTATTAAATCTATTTAAAATGATTGCTATGGTGCATGGTTATCATGGCATCCAACTCCATTCTTCATGGCTAAGAAAATGCTAAAATTGCCCTTTTTGTGAAAATAGGTCTTTATTTGAAGAAGAGAAAGAAATGACAATCATTTTATCAAATACATCACTTTACAATAAAAATGTTTTTTTCTTGTATTTGAATAATTGTTCATTATACATGTAGGAACAAGGTACTAATAGGTCACAAGACATGTATTCCAGTATAAAATTTTACATGTATTCCGGTATAAAATTTTGATCATCGTTTGTAGTCCTACCTTTTATACAGGGGTCGTGACTTGAGCAAAAATGAATCAACATTTACAGAGGATGTTTTCACATTTATATGCTACATCATAGCTTTCCTGTTCTGGATGAGAGGATTTTCCCCTATGTAATCCCTATTGTGGCCCCATCTTACACCTGGGCCATGAATTGTACAATTCACAATTTAAAGTACTTTAGGAAGCTTCCATATCAATTTCAGTTTTTCTGGCTCAGTGATTCTCGGGAAGATTTTTGGAGATTTTTACAGTATATATCAATGCAAATCTTTGATTCCCTATTGTGGCCCCATCCTATCTCTGGGGCCACAATTTGAACAATTTAGAATTTACACTGCCTTACGAAGCTTCCACATAAGTTTCAGCTTTTCCGGCTTAGTGGGTCTTCAATAACTATAGAACATATTATCAAGATAAGTAATATACAATTCCATTCATTTTCCCCACTATGGGGGGAGGGGGGAGGGGGAGGGGGGCAAATACTGTAAACGTATAATATTTGGCTGTGTATTCCAAAGTTAATTGGACGAAAAATCCTCCAAATGGGGATATAGGCAGGATTCCGAGGAAACTGCTCACGTTTCCAATGTCACAGACAACTGCTAAATCAAGTATAAAGCTTAATGTCTTGCACATGTACACATAAATAAGAATATGAAGAAATGCACTAAATCAAATCTACAGTAACAGTTACTTATTCTGAACTCAATTTCCGCCAAATATCGCACAAGCTATATACAATACATTTACAGTAAATCATTAATGTGCATTTTAATGATTTTGTACAAAACATTAAGTATAAATTGTATGCTCATCAGAGGAATGGAAGAGGAACAGAATTAATGTAAACATTATTATTGTTTGTATCTCAAACAAAAACGGACTGTACGATACATGTACATGCCTGTGGTTAACATTTTATACATGACTCTACAGGTAATTTGACATGATATTGACGACTTTTTTAAAGACGGTATTAGATCAGCATAACGTACATACGGGAAAGAAATTAAAGTAATTGATTTATGCTGTGATGCTTTGGTTGTACATGAATAAAGGTTTCATGTATAGTATCAACCTCATAGAATATCAGTGAGACAGCTGGAAATATGAAAACTACAAGAAATTGTGAATTGATTATTTTAATGACAGACATAAAAAACATGTTTACATATGCATCACTACTGCATGGATGGCGACAGGCGTAGATCCAGGATTTTTCCAGGGGGAAGGGGGGGTCCACATCAACTATGACAGATGTAAAACTCAGAAATATCTGGACAAGCATAGAAAAATATCAGCTTCGTAAACCCTGGAAAACCTATTTTGTTTGGGGGGGGGGGGGGGAGGGGGGAGGCACTCTCCTCTAGATGTATATTTTCTGTTTTTCAAAGGAGGAGAAGAGAACATTTGAACTCTGAAACCCCTGCCCCAGGGGTAGGGGGTCTGGGCAAGATATTTTCAAAATTATCAGGTATATTAATTGCCTAGTTCTTCCTCTTTAGAAGTTTGTCTCATTTAAATTATTTTAAACTTTATAAAGGATGTGATCTGAATTCTTTGAGCTTTGTACCCAACATTGCCAATCGCAATGTGTTATTTTTCCAAAGCTCGATAATCAGGTTAAAAGAACAGATTTACTTCATTTAATTCAATTTCCATTCAATAGAGTAATTCAACAAAAGGCGCCAACATTTACTTGAGATATTTGGCACCAAATAATTGTGTTAAACCCTTTCCTAGAAGACAAACGGACTGATCAAGTAGTACAGAAAAGCAGAAAAAAAGGTTACACAGACATGTCCTTATTGCTGGGGAATCACACAAAATGATCAGTTGCAAACAAAAACCTATAATAATAAAGGAAGTAAATACATCAATATTTTGAATCAGTGATCTGATTATTTCTTCTGATGTAAATCAGCTTGCGGAAAATTTAGCTGGCTTACTGTGTCCCCTTAGTTTCGAACCATGGAAATATTGATCGTTTAACTGCCTGACGCTCATGGTGTCAGGCAATAAATTTGGTCAAAGGGTCGAATTTTAAGGACACTATAGTAGAAAACGTGGCCATTTTAGGCATGCATTTATACTCAGACAGATCTAGGTATATCTACAGGTGGTTTGAAAACATGATAGATTCCTGTTGCACCCCACCCACCCCTTCTATCAAACAGGATTGATACTATCAGCTAAGTCTGGATTTTTTTTTAATATGTGTTTTTTTCTTATCACTGTTTGCAGAAAAAACAAATTGCAGGAAAAAAAATGCTACATTGTATTTTCACACTGGGGGATGAAAAGTACTCAGAGATATGAAAAGGGCATTTTATGAAACAAGAGACCCATGAGCCACAGCGCTTATCACAATCACCATGGACTTTCTGTTCGCTATCAGCAGATTCTGATAAATTGCACAACAGGGTCTCTCTAGTCTACTTCTGAACTGGTAAATGATGGGGCACCATTTATAAATCAAACCCATCCCCCCAAAAATCGAAAATTCATGTTATGGATTATAGCATTCTCAATTCTATTTCAAATATTGAAAAATAATTACTTGGGAATAAATCCTATATCTGAAATATATTTTCTCTTGGCAAAGATCAACAGATCTAGGTATGTCTACCACTAAAATTAATGCAATCTTTAAAAATCTTCCTCTTTACTCCTGGACATCAAGCAGTCAAACTGTTGGCATGATTGTAATAAGTATTGATCCCTCTTCCAAAATTTTGAAATTCATGACTCCAGGGTCAGACGTTCTGGTGCTAGGGCGAGGCTCTGTTGAATATATAGTGAAAATGTATTATTTCTTTAAAAATCTTCTCCTCTGCTCCAGGGTATTAAGCCAATGAACAATGTACATAGTTATGATGAGGAAGGGTGCCTCTTCCAAAATTGTGAATTTCACAGCCCCTGGGTCATGGGTTCTGGTGTTGGGGGGGGTCTAATGATTATATAGTGAAAATGCATTAATTCTTTGAAAATCTTCTCTACTCCTGGGTATTCAGCTGATAAACTATGTACATAGTTATGATGAAGATGAGTGCCTCTTCCAAAATTGTGAATTTCACAGACCCTGGATCAGGGGTTCTGGTGTTAGGGCGGGGCTCTAATGATTATAAGAGGAATTTTGGTGACGGCGGGGCCTGGGTATTATGCCAATGATCTAATTACATAGTTATGATGAACAAAGGGTGCTTCTTCAAGAGTTTTGAATTTCAAGGCCCCTTGGTCAGGGGTTCTGGTGTTAGGCAGTGCTCTATTGATTATACAGTGAAAAGGCATTAAGGATTTGAAAATCTCCTCTGCTCCTGGGTATTAAACCAATGAACCATGTACATAGTTATGATGAGGTAGGATGCCTCTTCCAAAATTGTGAATTTCACGGCCCCTGGGTCAAGGGTTCTGGTGTTAGGGCGGGCTCTATTGATTACATATTGAAAATGCATTAATTCTTTGAAAATCTTCTTCTCTGCTCCTGAGCATTAAGCTGATAAACTATGTACTACATACCAGTAGTTATGATGAGGAAAGGTGCCTCTTCCAAAATAATGAATTTCATGGCCCCTTGGTCAGGGGTACTGTTGGGGGGGGTGGGTGGGGGGGGGGCTGTAATGATCATATGAATTAATGCTTTGAAATCTGCTCTTTGGTATCAACCATTTATGATGAGCAAGGGTGCCTTTTCCAGCATTGTGAAATATATGGCCCCAGGATCAGGGGTTCCTGTGGGGTGGGCCACTACTTATTATATAGTGGAAATGCATTTTTCTTTGTTCCTCTGATCTGCTCTGCTCATTAAGTGATCAAAGTAAGCATGCTAAGTGTATAGTTATGATTAGCAATGGTGCCTTTTCAAAATTGTGAATTTCATGGCCTCTAGTTTAAAACACAAACCAAATTCAATTGTTGGAAAGTTGTTGCATGATACTCATGTGATCAATAGGCCCGTGGCCTCTTGCTTTTAGAAGGACATTGTTTCTGAGTCATCATTTCGTTAAGTTCTATGGTCGATACAATGACCTTGTCAGCAAATACAATTTATCATTAAGTCAAATGCTGACTGACGTTTTTCATACTAATTGTTGTTAGGCCATTATTTACACACTGAATTGTCGATTGACGTTATTTTCCGATCATGACAAGGAGCACAAGGCTGTGACCGGTCGGCAGGGGATGCTCACTCCTCCATGGCACCTGATCCCTCCTCTGATGTTTTAGAGGTCCGTGTTTGCTCTGCTCCAAAATATGTATTGTTAAATCGACTTTTGAGCTTGAATACTGTTCATTATCTCGATGTATTTCACTCCAAATAAAAGAACATTGACAGTTATCTCATTATCACGGGCTCTGAGCACTAAGATTTGGTTTGGACTTTTTTGTGACAAAATTTTGCAGTTTGTCACAGACGCAGTATCTTTGTGCAAACACAGGTATGCAATGCACAACAGCCATACCTCTGAATCAAGAGCACTGGTCACTGAGAAGAAAATTCTAAATTATTCCACCCTTTTACTGGATTTCTTGTCCCCCTCCCCTCGAATCTGATACATTTGTCTTAACTTGATTTAATAAGACTGGCTAAGATGTATCAACTTACACGGTTTGCAGGTCCTGATTGATGTGAAAGACATAAATTAATAAAATTAACAAATTATTTTTTAAAATTTGATTGCAAACCCTTTAGCTGGAGAAGGATGCTTTCATCATTTGAAAATAAATTGTTCTATAGTGCGCTGACACAAATATAGAAAAAATCATTAAACAAGAAGCCTATGGGCCATACCGCTCAACTGAGCACATTGGCTAGGAAAAAGCAGAAATCAGTTCAGTATTGAACGGGGGGAGGGGGGGGGGGACTTAAATTTACACTACCCCAGGATGCTTACATATCAATATTACTAATCATGTCTTTGCTGTTCTTAAACAGAAGCATTTTAAAGATTTTTTTCTATGTACAGTAAAACTTGTTTAGTCCGAACACGGATATAGCAAATTCACGGATATAGCGAAGTTTTTTGCGGTCCCTGGCAAAATTCTTAACAATCTTTTGTAAAATTTTAGGGTTATTATGAACTCTGATATAACGAATTTATGGATATAGCGAACTGATTTTGAGTCCAGTAGAGCTTAAAAATAATGAAATTTACAACTTTTATAACGAATTTTACAAAAATCTCAAAATTTGATATATTGAACTGACTTTATCTTCGGTAAGTATTTGTATTTGTACATAAAATTCAATTCATAATAAACCCTAGTTATCAAATATTTTGTAATAATTGCTTCCCTAACATATTCGGTAGTAATACTTGAAAGAAAACCTGTATATTGCGAATTCGCTATATATACTTACACGAATTCGTTATACGGATATAACGAATTACGGATATAGCGAATTAAATTCACAGGTCCCCAGGACTTCGCTATAACCGAGTTTTACTGTATTCCTATGTAAAACTCTGACCTCTCATTGTGGCCCTACCCTACCCACCCTAAATTTGAACAAATTTGAATCTACACTACCAGAGGATGCTTCTATGATAATATGACTAATAATGGTTTTGCAAGATTATTCCTATACATGCATATTCTTATGCAAAATTATGACCCTCTGTTGTGACCACCACCCCACTCCCCCCGGGGGGTTCATTATTTTAACAAACTTGATTCTACAATACCTAAGGTTGCTTCTATATAAATATGACTAATACATGTAATATCTTAGTTATTCTTCAGAAGATTTTAAAGATATTTCCCATATAAAATGTGTGATCAGGTTTTAACAAGGGATATATATATACCGGTAGGTTTTCCTTTTACTCTGTCTGAGTTAATGATTGAAATGGTTAAGACAGCTTTGTCTGAGGGTAAATCACACTGTGACAGTACTTAAATTTTCTCTTATGTAGTGACGGGAACTGGGTAAAGTACCACTTGCCCCATGTTGTTTCCCTAGGTTCACATTGATAGATAAGAACCAAGTGTCTCAATATTCTTCAGATTTAGTACACCCAGAACTTCACATCAATTGCTTAAGATACTTGCCACTGGTGTTTATAACTTTTATTTTTCTCTAACCAATAACTTCTTTATTGCTGATTCAATGACCAATTCTTCAGCTAGCTTCTGAATGCCTGACTTTCCCAAAGCTTTGCCTTACATACCTTTGGTTTCGCTAGTCCATTCCACAGGTTGTGAGGTCGATTCACTATTTGAAGTCTTCAATGCGTTTTACTCAAATGCTCCTTAACTATTACACCTATATATTCCTATGTAAAAGTTTGACCTACTGTTTTGGAACACGTCCTACCCCTGGGGGACATGATTTGAACAAACTTGAATATACTACCTGAGTATACTTTTGTATTTATATTACTAATAATGGCATAGCTGTTCTTAAGAAAAAGATTTTTATTAGATATTTCCGATATATTCTTTTGATAGACGTTGACACCTGCTGTGGCCCTGCCCTAAGCCTAGGGTCATGATTGGAACGAAGTTTAATCTACACTTCCTGAGGATATCTCTATTATAGTATGACTAAGCATGTCTTTGCTGTTCTGGAGAAAATTTTTTTGAAAACATTTCCTCATTATTCCTTTGTAAAACTTTGACCCCCTCTTGTTGCCCCGCCCCACCCCCGAGGGTAATGATATGAACAAACTTGAATCTAAAGTATGTAATGAAGATTTCACATAAGTTTTACCTTTTCTTGCCCAGTTGTTCTTGAGATTTTTAAAAGATATCCACCATTTTTTTCTCTATTTGTTTTATTATCTTTCCTTGAAAAAGGGCATGACACTCCATCTGATCAATCTTAAATCCCCTTCATCCAAGGATGCTTTGTGGCAAGTTTGGTTGAAATTTGCCCTGTGGTTCTTTAGAAAAAGTCAAAAATGCTAAAAAGTTTACAGACGACAGACGTAGGCCGGACACTCTTTGATCATAAAACTCACTTGAGCCTATGGCTCAGGTGAGCTAAAAACGATAGATTTCTGCGGAAGTAGTTCAACACAACTGCCTTTCTTTTTCAAAAATTAACACATATGCATGCTTAATTTACATGAAAATGAAATATTTTGGGTCTAAATGAAGTTTCTGACAAAACACACACATGTCCCCCCCCCCCCCCCCTTGCACTCTCACACTTTAACCAATACCTTTGATTGTGTCTGACACATCAAAAACGTCGGTGTGAACGTCTATGCCTCTGGTTGATCTTGTGCGTTTCTTAATTTTCTTCACATCGATGTCCTTTAACCTCCCCAGCAGCGTCGACTTTCCACTTCCTCCACATCCTACTAACATCCCACAGGCGTGGTACATCGTTGTCTCCCCTTTTTTCAGATTCTCCAAGAAATTCTTCACTGAGTCATCTCCCCTTATTATGATCTGCATTGGTATTCCAACTAAAAAAAATATAGTTAATGTGAGATAAAGAACTCATTTATAAGGATTTTTTGGTTACAAGGAACTTTAATCAATTCCTGCGATAGGTCTCTCACTAGGGCTGTGTATTGAGCAAAATATTTCGATACGATACGATATTTTTATATAGCGATATGCAATATATTGGATTCTTTAACAAGTCTATCAAAAAAGTCTTGTATATCATTTAATCCATAGATTTGATAAAAACTGGGTGTTTTATTATCAAATTGGAAGTTCATGTCCCACTGTCTTTACAAAGTACACTTCAAATTCAAACTTTTGATGACTGTAGAACTAACATGTTAAAATATAGTTGTCTAGGTATTTTGTAATAGTTATTTAAGATGTGCTATTTCCTTAATATTTATTTCATTATTGATCATTTAAAATTCAAAACAATTAAAAATGTCCTTTGGTGACTGAAATTCCCAACTTTTGCACAGAATTATAAGAAAAACTGCCTGCCCGATACGTATTGGAAGTTATTTTTTCGATACGATACATTCCTGAATATTCGATACATATTGATAAATCGATATATTGACAGAGCCCTACCTCTCACGATGTTTAACATGTATTACACGGATATAAAGGATTTCGGTTATAAGGAAGCAAAATTTGAGGTCTTAGAATTTGTATCTTATCTTGATTATGTAAGATGAAAGTTTTCTTTTTTAAACCAAATAAACAAGAAGTCTGTGAACGAATGCTCACTAGTAATATCCCCACTCCCATGTGAATATACCCTCTCATGTTGACATTGAATTCGTTCAAAAATGAATCCCACCATATGGTTTGCCTAAAGAAAGAGTGTGCTCAAATTTCAAGCATCATGTTGACATTGAATTCGTACAAAAACGAATCCCACCATATGGTTTGCCTAAAGAAAGAGTGTGCTAAAATTTCAAGCATCTGCGATGAGTAGTTGCTAGGAAAACTGTGACAAAAATTTATTATGGACAGACGCATAGATAAACAGCAAGTTGACATTAGATTCAAACAAAAATGAATCCAACCATATGCCAGATAAACAGGAAGATGATGTCGGATTTGAACAAAAATGAATTCCACCATATGGCATGCCTAAAAAAAGAGTGTGCTAAAATTTCAAGCATCAGCGTGTAATTGTTGAGAAAACTGCGACAAAATTCTGTTACGGACAGACACACAAGGGGAAAACAGTATACCTCCTCTCCTTCAAAGCGGGGGTATAATTATATTTGACTACAGTTTTCTTTTGTCAAGGGCCCCCATCCAAGCTAGCAAACTCTTTTCTATCATAAAGTAAGGTTAAGGCTCACATGGATGATGGACTGATTGTATACAGTAAAACTCATTTATATTTATATAAACATTTATATATTATACCAGTATTATGGACAAAACAAAGTTTTGTTGGTTTTCCCCGGCAACATTCCTTAAAATTCCGTGTAAAATTTAAGGGTTTTAATGTATTCTAATACTTATTATCATAACGAAAAATAATATAAAGCGAACTAATTTTGTTTCCAATAGATGTTAAAAATAACGAAATAATAAAAACCGTAAATCTTTAAAAATTGAAAAAATATCACAGGGTTTAAACGTATCTATAGACATTGGAATGAGAGACAAACAAGATTTTTCCAGTACACCTTCCATAAATTTTGTGCGAAGGGAATATCGTACATTACAAAACAGTGGAACATGCTTATAACCAAATGCCCGGGATAAACAATTTTGCTTTAATATCAAAGTAATTTGTAATATCTAAAAGGTGTGTGTAGTAAAATGTTTTAAAACTTCATTCTATATCAGGGTCATGCTTTGCTGTAGTAATAAAGAAAAACCTACATTTGTCAATTACAGTTTCCTGAATTGTTGGGTCCTGTATTGTTGGGTGTCTGCAAATATCCTCTCCAAGTCTTTTTATAAATTGGTCAGTTTGCTGTGGCAATAACCAGCAAAAGACTTCACCCTCTTTCTTTGGATAGGCCCATGTTCTACAGTACTCTGCTATGTTTTCTTTTATTGCCAATGCCAGAAAAATATCAATAAATACTAATTTTTTCGCAAATCTAAGAAAACTGGTGTGTTTGAAAAATTCACGAGAAAATGTGACTTTTGAACTATCATGTTTCAGTATTGGCTTGTACTTTTCCAAACTGCTAAGATCAGATTGTTTCTTAATCTTCTTGAATTTGAAAACTTTAGCCACAGCATTATATTTCTCCATCCATTGTTTTTCTTTAAGATTTATTTCGTAGTTCTGGCAAAGAAGAAGGCACATTAAAACTGCATCTCCATCTACAAACAAGGATACGCCTGTAAGATTTCACAGTAACAAGTACATGTTCATTACCAACTTCAACAATTTACAACTTCATTAAATCATAAAGACATATATCAACTTGATAATATAAAATTTGAATTTTTACTGTATATGTTATAATATATGGCTTTTTTTAAGTATAAGGAAATTAGAAGATGCCGGGTAGCATAGATCAGGTGGATTCGGATATAAAGTTTAACAAGGCCTAATCTACTTGATCTGTATACGTTTTCACGCAGTATTATTTCAGACACAACACAGTTTCCTAGATTGCCTATACGAGTGAATACAATAGCATAACTGCTTAAATGAAGTCAAAATGCACTAAAATGCATCAGGTGCGCAAGTAAAAAGCTTTTACTTATTGTCACACTTCTATCATTTATTATTATTTTTTATTAAATAAATGTGTTCTAAATAAATGTTTAAATAAACGATTTTTTATGTACATAATTTATTTTGATAATATAATCAATTCAGATATGTAAAATAAAATATTCAATAGACTAATCTAAATAGAGTAAAAAGTTCAACGCTATTTTAAATTTGAAAAAAAAAAAAAAACACTACATGTACAGCCAAAAGAACCACATTTAGTCTTTTTCCCTGAAATGTTTTAACCTATTTTGTCATTGTCTTAAACATGTATGCAGTAGTTTAATCATTTAAATGCAAAAAAAGAAATAAATTTTAGGTTCCTACATATTACAAAAAATTGTATTTTTGGTTTATCAAACAAAAATAAAAAAAAATGAAAGATAAGTCTTTCATGATTTAAGGTGAGAAGCATCTCAAAACATACAGTTTTTCAACAACTATTTGTTTATACTAGGTAAATTTAGCGACATACCAAGTATTAAAGAGAAAAAAATTGCAGTCTTGTTTTTGTTTGGATATGCCCCCTTTTCACATGAAATATATGGAGATAACGAACAGTATTCAAGCTCAAAAGTCCATTAAACAATACAAAATAGGAGCAGAGCAAACACGGACCTCCAAACATCAGAGGTGGGATCGATATTTATTGACTGTATCTTGATTTTGATTTTACTTCCCATTCAAGAATTTTTCACTTATATAGAGACGTCACCGTATACCGGTGAAGAGCTTCAAATTTAGACCTTTACTCGACACTCATTGCCATTGAGCAGTGAGGATTCGCTATCGAGCCTACGCCTACCATGAGGCAGAACCTCCGTTTAAAGGTCTCATCCAAAAGACCCACAATTTTCACTTCAAAGTACCAAGCGCTTTGTGGAGGAACAGTTGATACCTATTTTTATCGCCTTAGGCCAGTAGCGGCTGGGCTTTGAACCCACGACCTTCCGTTCATGGAGCAGGTGAGCTACTGACTCAGCAACCTTGACGGTTCACTGCAAAAGAGGCTACCTCAAATTAACCTTTCATTTTTCAAATGGCTAATGTATACTATATATATATAAGAAAAGCAAACCATTTTACCCTTTAAGTTTTGTTTTTTTTTAATTTAACAATTCTTTTGTTTATTAGGTAGTTTTACTTTATAATTATGTTTGAAACCATAAAATATCATCCATGTTTTGAAATGGTTCCCATTCCACTGCAATCAAGATAAGGTTACAGAATTTAATTGAGATATTTTTAAGCATTGTAGTCATACAAAAAATAAAGCAAATTTTAAAATATTTAAAGGTTTGTTTACATAATTTTCAACTTTACTGGGTCTCATTAAGAAAAAACATGACATATAGCTTTAATAGAATAATTACAATGGGTTTAGATCATCAACAATGCTCCATGTGTTGGCGATAAAATAGCAATTTTTTTTTTATTTTTACACTTTAATGTCCGAACATATGCTCATAACGAATACACAATGTTTTTATATATATATATTTTACACCCTCAGCCCCAAAACAATGATAATATCAATCTCCTGAACACCACGTCTTTTGTTAACTAATGGTAGGATTGTTAATGCTAGTTTTTTCCCCTAAAATACCTGACTTGTTATGGTTGAAAAAGATTTAGGGCAATATTAATCATATGAAAGCACTGGATAGGCTAAAGGTTAAGAAAGCACAGGTCTTTAAGCCTGACACTTTAACAAAGGTGTATTAAATTATGATAAGCTGTAGAACAAAAAGTCTTAGACTTCTTTAGAATGAAGGGTTAATTATTTTAATGTTTTTCTCAAAGATTTTCTTCATAGTCACAAGCTGCATTGTTACCAATGAAATATGTGGAGATAACGAACAGTATTCGAACTCAAAAGTCCATTAAACATTACAAAATAGGAGCAGAGCAAACACGGACCTCCAAACATCAGAGGTGGGATCAGGTGCCATAGAGGAGTGAGCATCCCCTGCCGACCGGTAGGGTTGGATACCGTTAAGGATGAAACGGAACGATACCATACCGGTATTTTTGAAACGATAAGGTATTTTTAACGATAGGTACTTTATCTTGATGAATGAGAAATGGTTCATTTTAAAACAAATGTGTTTTCACCAATCACCAATCCTTCAATGTTATGATCTAAATAATGAGCTTATAAACTATGTTTATATTTTAACTTTTTAATAAATGATGAACTAAACAAATAAATTGAATCTCAAACAAATTAATTTGACTGGATACATAATCACAAATGGGCTCACCGATTCAATGGATTGCCAGGACCTATTTTGTTTGGTCGCTCTAAACGACGACGCATTAGAAAATGGATAGAGATGCACATCATATTTTTTGCCCTTTTAATTTACATTTATTATCAGTTTTTATTAATAAATCTAAAACACGATTAATGTGAATGTATTTTAATCTGTTTTTTAAATATACGTATTAATTTACCTCGAATATCGACAGTCGAAAACAAGAATGGTACTAAGCATCCATTTCTTTAATTAGCCTAGCCTTTCAATGCGCAGAGAATTCGATTTTAGCGAGTCTGGAATTGTTTTTTTTTAAATCATATTAAATGTATTAAAATGTTTATGAGATTAAGGAATACCGTTACAAGTACCGGTATTAAATGAAACGGTATTTTACCAGTATTTTTAAAGTAACTATTCGGTATGGTATTGGTACCGAGTACCGGTATCCAACCCTATCGACCGGTCACACCCGCCGTGTGCTCGTCATGATCGGGAAATAACGGAAAAATCTGTAGACAATTCAGTATGTAAATAATGGCCTAACAATTAGTATGAAAAAAGTCAATCAGCATATGACTTAATGATAGATTGTATTTGCTGACAAGGTCATTGTATCGACCATAGAACTTACGAAATGATGACTTTAAACGAGACTTTAAACTTTAAGCCTAACCAACCTTTTCTCTTGTGAATTTCATAAAACAATTTCTCAACATCTTTAACATCATGTCTTTTATGATCACTAGAGGTCTTGATGCACATCTCACACAAGGCAACCTCACACGGGATACAGAACTGGGACAATGTACCTCTGGGATGCTTCTTACACTCCAACTTCTCCAGAGGGAGACCTGCAAAAAAGGATTTAAACATATTCACCAAAATATGACAATACTAACAAGAGGCCCATGGGCCACAATGCTCACCTGAATAACTATCGTTCTTTTGTTCTTCATCAAAAGATTATTTGTCCAATATATTCTTATGTAAAATTTAGATCACATACTGTGGCCCCATTCCAACTCGAGAATACATGATTTAAACAAAATTGAATCTACATTACCCAAGGATGCTTCCATATCAATAGGACCAACCATGCCTTAAAAGTTTGCTATTCTTAAGAAAAGAACGTTTTTCTTTTCTATATATTTCTTTGTAAAACTTTGATCACCCATTTTGGCTTCAACCTACCTGGGGAAGTGTCATTATTTGAACAATTTGAATTTACACTACTGACGATGCTTCCATATAAATATAACTTGTCTTGGCCTTGCCTTTCTTGAGAATACTTTTAATCTATTATTTAATTGATATGTAAAATTTTTTATCACCCATTGTGGCTCCAATCCAAGCAACCCCCCACCATTGGGGGTGTCATGATTTGAACAAACTTGAATTTACACTATCTTATGAAGCTTTCACATAAGTTTCAACTCTTTTGGTCTAATGGTTCTTGAGAAGAACATTTTTAAAGAGTTTTCATTCATATTCCCATGCAAAAACTCATATTCTCAGGGGACAAAGACTTGATCAAATTTGAATCTACACTCTGTTAGAAAGCTTTCACATACGTTTCATCTTTGATGGCCCAGTAGTCCTTGATAAAAAGAAGTTTTAATGACCCCAGCCATTTTTCTATATTTCTTAATTATCTCCCTTTGGAAGAGATGAATGTTCTTCATTTGAACAATTTCAAATCCCTTTATCCCAGGACACTTTGCACCATAATTAAATCTGCTTTGAATTGGCCCTGTGGTTCTGGAGAAGAAATTGAATACTTGTAAAAGGTTTACAATGACAACAACAACAACAAATTTTGATTAGAGAAGTTCACTGAAATCTTCAGCTCTGATGAGCTAAAAAGGGATAAACTTTGAAGGTAGAATATTTAATGCATTGATTTTGAAATCAATTGGCTATCTATTTGTCAGGGGAAAACATAATACTGTGTTTGATCTCTATCACACCTCAATAGCATTGGTGGTTAATTTACTTCTTAAAGAGTACCAGTGCTACAATTCCATGTCTGTAAAGCAAATGGTTCTCAAGACACTAAGTTGACAAATTTTGTTGTGCCCAGTGTCTATCTTTTTTGGCTCTTGATCTTTGACCTGGTGACCTAATAAAGCAACAGAGGTGTTTCACACCCTAGATGAAACTACTGTACCAAGTTTGATGCCTGTAAATAAAATGGCTCTCAAAATATTCAATGGTTAATATCTTCCTCCATGCAGGTCGTCACGGTAGCTCAATCGGTAGAGCACTCGCTCTGTGATCAGGTCATAGGTTCAAACCTGAGCAGCAACTGACATAAGTTGATAACTAGAAATATGTCCATAGGACATGAATGCTCCGCCAAGGGTATATTAGTAATGCAACATAAAAATTTGTATTAGTGTATGAAATTTGATGAGAAGATCTTGAATAGTTTCTTTAAACTTGAAATCTATAAAGTTGGATATAGATGATAAATTCTCACCAAATTATTTATAAGTGCATAAGCTTTCATAAATATATCTTACATGGTTTCTTTAAAACTAAGCAAAGTGCAAATTTAAGAAAAGTGAGGTCAAGGTCACAGGAAAGTTCAAGGTCAAACATTTCTGATGCAGTTGAATAGTTCTCACAAATACGTATCAGCATATTAAGCTTGATAAAAATATTCTGAATGGTTTATTTAAAACTGAGCTAAACACTAATTTGAAATAAATGAAGTTAAGGTCAAAGGAAAGGTCAAAGTCAAAAAATGTTGATGCAGTTGAAAAGCTTACATCAGTATGTATCAGCATATGAAGTTTGATAAAAATATCTTGATTGGTTTCTTAAAAACTAAGCTAAACACTAATTTAAGAAAAGTGAAGTCAAGGTCAATGGAAAGGTCAAGGTCAAAAAATGTTGATGCAGTTGCATAGCTCTTATCAATAGCTATCATCGTATGAAGTTTGATGAAAATATCTTGGATAGTTTCTTTGAAACTGAGCTTTGAACTGAGCTAAACGCAAAAGCGCGATGGAAGGACAGACAGAAGGATGGAAGGACGGAAGGATGGAAGATGGACATGACAAACACTATATGCCATATTTATGGCGAGGCATAAAAATAGGTAGCAATTGTTCCTTTGCCAAGTGCTCAGTACTTCGAAGTGAAGTTGTGGGTCTTTAGTCAGAGGCCTAAAAACTGAGGCCCTGTCAAGGCCGTGTTAAAGCAGGCTTTGGCAAGATAAAAATCCCTCACTGTTCAATGGCCCTGAGTGTTGAGTTAAGGTCTAAATTTGAAGCCCTTCATCTGTGTATGGTGACGTCTCTATATGAGTGCAAAATTCTCGATTATTTGAATATGACGTAAAACAACAATCAATCAATCCTACATCAGGTTTGACTTCTGATCGTTTACCTTGTGACCGCAAAGTCTATAAAAATCATTCACTCCTTAAGGAGAACCAGTGTGTAAAGTTTGATATATGTTCAGCAAAATGTTTTCAAGATATTGAGTGGTCAACATATTTATGTCCAGTTTGACCCTTGACCTTTGACATAGTGACCTCAAAATTAATCAAATTCATCTCCTTTCTAAGTAAAACCACTGCACAAACATTGATGTCTATCAAACAAAGGGTTCTCAGGCTATTGAGTGGTCAACATCTTCCTATGTTCAGTTTGTCCAATGACTTTTGACTTGAGACCTAATAAGCCATAGAGGTCATCTATTCCCTATATATGGAACTAATTATCAAATCTGATATCTGACAAGTAAAGGTTCACAAGATATTGAACGATCAATGTCCTCCTATGTCCAGTTTGACCCTTAACCTTTGACCTTGTGTCCTTGAAATCAACAGGTCATTTACTTCTCAGTAAAAATCAGTGTACCAAGTTTGATGTCTGTCTAGCAAATGTTTATTTCTACATTTGTTTGATCCTTGACTTAACTTAACTTCAGAGGGTAGTAAGTTTGGGTTCTGTCAAGCATAGAGTTCTCAAGATATTGAGCAGAAATTACACTTGGATTGTCAACCAACTGACCAACAGGTAAAAAGCAATATGCCTCCTTTTACAATATACAGACAGAGAAAGAAACCAGTTCAGCATTTCATCATTCTGTATCTACTTAGTTTGGGTCTTTAAAAATATGACACTGAATAGATACAATGTTAGAGGATATGCTGACAGGAAACTGGAAACAGTAAAGCCATATTAATTACCGTAGCCTCTTCCCTTAAACATGTAAAGTCCAAAGTAACAAGGATATCTCGGGTTAAGAATTCTGAACTACGAAAATTATTTGTTATACAAGGAACATCACTAATAAAAACAGTTATCAGTCCGATATGGCTATAAAATTGCCTCAAAAATTGTTCAGCAAACTTGATTCGAGCATAAAGGGTGAACAAATTTTACATGACAGGTAGTATTATTGGCCTCCTGATTGCCCAGTTAAATTGGACAGCGATATTTAAGGAAGAGTGCAACAAAACTTCATTTAATTTATTTCAAAGAAATCTCTTTTGTAATATGGTTTCATCGAGGAAAGATTTATATCAGCTCATAATATAATTTTTTTTCAAAAGACGCTCACCTGAGTAACTTTTGCTCTGCCGTTCTTCACCAGATTTTATATTATATCTTAATATAAAACTTGGATTCCCAATTGTGGCCCCACCCTACCCTCTGGGGTCATTATTTAAATAATTTAGAATTTACACTACCCCAGGATGCTTCCACATAAGTTCCAGCTCTTCTGGGCTGGTGGTTCTTGAGAAGAAGATTTTTTAATATCCCCCTTTTTTGTCTTTTCTTGATTACATCCCCTTGTAAGGGGACTTGGCCCTTCATTTTAACAATTTTGAATCCCCTTAACCCAAGGATGACTTGTACCAACTTTGATTAGAATTGGCAAAGTGGTTCTTGAGAAGAAGTGAAAATGTGAAAAGTTTAAGACGGATGGACGGGTGATCAGAAAAAGCTCACTTGAGCTTTAAGCTCAGGTGAGCTAAAATTGTTTTATTTACATATCTAAATTAAATTCAATGTGGCTCAGGTGAGCTAAAATCATTATAGAAAATTATACTTTTTATTAGTCTTTGATTATTCAAAACCTATGTATATACAAATCATCAAATGTTTGGAAAATCTTTCCTCTTTTCCTCATGATAAAATTTATTGAGGATCACTTGTCCATTTTTCTTTATTTTTCATCATCCACATCAAATCTCACATCATTTTTTTCCTGACACAGACTATAAACTTTTTTTGATTCAAATACACAAGCATTGTATGAAGAAGACAGGACATGAGTTCACTCCCTAAGGTCAGTAAAGCATGTAGATTTACTGAACACCTGCTACAGAAAAAGACAACATTCCTAGACAGAGCTGTGTTAATATCAATGGTGTCTATATCTGTCAACATGTACAAAATGTCACTGATCTGAAGAATACTGAAGACAGTGAATTTTTCATAGAGACTGAGTTACCAGTTATATTCCTGCTTAAGACTACAAATAATGCCCCCCCTTACTTCTCATTGCTACCCCCCCCCCCCCCCCCCCCCCAACTACCACCACTACACCACAATCATTTCCTCATATCTGTTGTGAACTATAAATTTAACCTGTGATGATGAATTCAAACCAAATACAGGACAAAAACCCAAAAGGGCATAATATTCAAATTATGATTATATCCAGTCAGAGTAGATCCAGTTGTACATGATGTACAGAATCTGTGTAAAGTTTGATCTGTAGTAATAAGTAGTTTGTATAAGACAACAAAGTTATAGTACACTAACACGATTATATACCTATATATATAGGTATGATTATATCCAGACAGAGTAGATCCAGTTGTACATGATGTACAGAATCTGTGTAAAGTTTGATTTCTAGTAATAAATAGTTTGTCTAAGACAGGAAAGTTATAGTACACTAACATGATTATATACCTATATATATAGGTATGATTATATCCAGTCAGAGTAGATCCAGTTGTACATGATGTACAGAATCTGTGTAAAGTTTGATCTGTAGTAATAAATAGTTTGTATAGGACAACAAAGTTATAGTACACTAACACGATTATATACCTATATATATAGGTATGATTATATCCAGACAGAGTAGATCCAGCTGTACATTATGTACAGACTCTGTGTAAAGTTTGATCTGTAGTAATAAATAGTTTGTATAAGACAACAAAGTTATAGTACACTAACACGATTATATACCTATATATATAGGTATGATTATATCTAGACAAAGTAGATCCAGTTGTACTTTATGTACAGACTCTGTGTAAAGTTTGATCTGTAGTAATAAATAGTTTGTATAAGACAACAAAGTTATAGTACACTAACACGATTATATACCTATATATATAGGTATGATTATATCCAGTCAGAGTAGATCCAGTTGTACATGATGTACAGAATCTGTGTAAAGTTTGATTTCTAGTAATAAATAGTTTGTATAAGACAACAAAGTTATAGTACACTAACACGATTATATACATGTTACAAATCTTTGTACGTTTGCTAATTATATATATGTATATATATATATATTTTTTTAAAAGCATTTATTATTGGTAATCCCCATCTGCTATAATCATCATCATCTTCTTTAATTAGTTTCTTTTCTTTTCTCTTAATATCGACATGTTGTTACTATCAATTTTGAATTTCTTCTTGTGTATATAATTCTTTACTTGTATGCCCTGAGGGGCCCCAAATTGGGATCAATAAATCTTATCTTATCTTATACCTATATATATAGGTATGATTATATCCAGACAGAGTAGATCCAGTTGTACATGATGTACAGAATCTGTGTAAAGTTTGATCTGTAGTAATAAATAGTTTGTATAAGACAACAAAGTTATAGTACACTAACACGATTATATACCTATATATATAGGTATGATTATATCCAGTCAGAGTAGATCCAGTTGTACATGATGTACAGAATCTGTGTAAAGTTTGATCTGTAGTAATAAATAGTTTGTATAAGACAACAAAGTTATAGTACACTAACACGATTATATACCTATATATATAGGTATGATTATATCCAGTCAGAGTAGATCCAGTTGTACATGATGTACAGAATCTGTGTAAAGTTTGATCTGTAGTAATAAATAGTTTGTCTAAGACAACAAAGTTATAGTACACTAACACGATTATATACCTATATATATAGGTATGATTATATCCAGACAGAGTAGATCCAGTTGTACATTATGTACAGACTCTGTGTAAAGTTTGATCTGTAGTAATAAATAGTTTGTCTAAGACAACAAAGTTATAGTACACTAACACGATTATATACCTATATATATAGGTATGATTATATCCAGACAGAGTAGATCCAGTTGTACATGATGTACAGAATCTGTGTAAAGTTTGATCTGTAGTAATAAATAGTTTGTATAAGACAACAAAGTTATACACTAAATGATTCTAAACCAAGAAAACATCAAACCTGTAAACAATTCCTAGTCACCATCTCTCTAGTCTCAATATTATCAGACCAGTAATTACAGATTTATTTATATAGATCTGTATCTGTTAGATTTAATCTTGTTACTTAATTAATACAACAAATCATAATCCATGTAATTAACATGTAATGTAGTTATACTTATAACAACGAGTACAGTTATTCATTAACAACTTGTGATTACATTTAAATTAATGACTATAATTAATAAGTTTTAATTAAACTTAAAACAATGACCATATTTATTTCATATTAATGGCTTCTTTAATAATCATCTAGGTGTAAACAATGACCCTATAAGATCATAATTAATGACTTCATTAATAATTATCTAATTATATTTATAATATTGTTTACACTTGGTATTGTAAAACAGAAGACATAAACACAATACAACAGTATGACTTACCGGTCAGAGAGTCTCCATAATTAAGTCTATAGATGTTTACTTTGTTGTTGTACCGTGATCCAATCCAGAGTAAGTGAGTTCTATCATCATAACTCAGGCCCTGTGGTCTGTCTATCCCGTGTTGTTCTCTCTCTATCTGTGACAGGAATTGCCCGTCCTTGTCAATCATCTGTACTGTGTAGGTGTTATAATCACACACCAGGATGTGTGACAGCGCGTCAGTACAGATTCCAAGTGGCCATAGTCCTGATCCTGATGGAGGTCCTGTGTAGGAGAAGCGATATCTTCCTACATGATCTGTCACCACTACAGCATAACGGTCATAGTCAGACACAATAACATCTCCATTGTGGTTCTCTGTGATGTAGTGAGGCCATCTATACAGTCCCTGACCTGTGTTGTTGTACTGTATGGTCTGTATGTGTTGTCCTGTGTTATTGTAACGGTTTACCTGGCCTGTCCATGTATCAGTATTATACATCCCGACCAGCAGGTCTCCAGTGGAGGGGGAGCTGTAGACACACCGTGGTTCCCATGGTGCTGTGTTGTACTTTATTAATGTAGTCTGTACTCTGTGATCTGTAGACAGTTTGTTGATGTTATATCTACTGTCTATATAAATTAAATCACCGTCTCTAGTCACTGTGTGTCCTCCATAACCACTAGCTATATCTGTCAGATAATGTAGTTTATCCCCTGCTGTGTTTGTCAAGATGAGATTGTTATAATCATCACTGATCCAGACCCGGTCTGAGGATACACGGGTAATGTGCCATACACAACTAACACCTGTCACTGTGACAGATTTCTGTAACACTAATCTATACATCATTGACAGCAGACATTTATTTCATCTTTATCCTGTGGTTTTATAACAGAATCCCGTGTAGATTTCCTCAGTCAGGGAGATCTCTCTGTAAATAACAACATTGTACTAGAATTATCTACATCAATAACAAGTCTGTCTTTACACTTATAATGTTTTAGATAAATAAATATGATGTAACACATAAATATATACCTATATTAACTAGTGTATCTGAACACTTTATATATGGTTTATAACTATAGTGTCTTTGTACACTTTATATATGGTGTCTAATTATTAAAAATACACAAATCTCTGTACACTCTGACTCTATTATCTAGATGTATGTCATCAAAATGCATACAATAATATATTTACATGTACACACGTGTAGAATCCTTAGACTGTGTCTGTGATCAAGGTGCCGTGTACACACGTACGGTATTTATATACTGGGTCTTTGATCAAGTTGGCTTCTTCCATCTTGGAGTCGAGCTCGAGGCTGAAGCAAAATTGACAAAATTAGAGCATCTTCATGCAAATGTAAGAATATTTTAAACATGTATGGGAACTCATATTTTGGTACATACATACACATGATACATACATGTATTAAAATAATCATTTTCAATCAGTTAATCAAATATCATCAGATTGGGAACCTCTAAATGGTTATAATTAATGTTGAAGTCATTTCACATGTTCACTTGCATCTGACTTCCACTCAGGTAAACTCCCCTCCCCCTCCTTACTTTTTTCTGACTGTAATTTTTTTATTAATTAAGAATGAAAATGTTCATTAAAAGGCTAGTACCCCATCTTTTTTGATCCAGTATAACTTAATCCCTCTTATGTTAATGGACCTAGCCCCACATCCCTATGTCCCTAAATAAGATTTTGAAGTTTGGAGAATTCTGGGTTGTTTTTTTTTTGGTTAAAGATTTTTTCAAGTTAGTTATTTTTTTTTCCTGTTACTTTGATGCTACATGCCTAATCTTTTTTTTTCAAATATAGATTATGAATTTCCAAACGAATACAAATAGTTATGTTTATTTTAAACTAAATTTTCATATCATTTGGGTAGGACTTGAACATTTGTAATTAATCAACAAAGATATCATAGTTTCCTTAACAAGTTTGTATCATTTAATCATAAGATAATATAGTAAAACAATTATTGCTGTTTTTCAGTCAATGCCACAATTTAGCCACCCTTGAAGTACAAAACTTTGGCCTTGGTGTATATTGTACTCCTCAGGTAGCTAAATCATTGTATTGACCTAAACCAGAAGTTTCTGATAGGACTGTAGCTCTACTGGTGTGTACTTGTAATAAAGAAAGGTATACCTTAGTATAGTTCACTAAAATCGATATACAAAACTATGTAGTATAGTATAGTATACAGTTATGCAATGGGTTTGAGGGAAATAGCAAATTTATGGTTCCCCAAGGGAGGAAACTATTTCCCGAGGCGGCGAAATTTTATGTATTTTATGTATGATTTTACCACGTTGAAATGTTTTGACGTCATAGTTACATTGCTAATAACATTACGTCACAGACTCGAGATTCATTGAACGCTCCGCCCACTGTTCATTTTAATTTGTTAAAATTATTACTAAATATTCATGAGGGAGTAGTCCCAGGGAGTAGCTCCGATTTTTCAGGGAGTAGTCCTCCGATGAGGGAAATAGTATCTTCTCAGGGAAATAGACAGTTTTATGGTATTATTTTATGTAGAGTAATAACAGTTGAGGTATAATAGTATAGTATAGTATAGCATAGCACAGCATAGCACAGCACAGCACAGCATAGCATAGCATAGCATAGCATAGTGTAGTGTAGTATAGTAAAGTATAGTATCGTATAGAATAGCATAGTATAGTATAGTAATATATAGCATAATATAGCATAGTATAGCATAGCATAGTATTGTATACACTTGTCCTCTGGCTGTGAGTGGGATAGCTCATTTATCACACCCACAACTTATTCCCCGAGAGCTTGCACGAGGCTTTCAAGAGGGGAATAGTTCCTGTCAAAGTTTTCATGAAAGAGCTATCCCACACATCACCAGGGGATAAGTATTTTATTTTACTCTACCTCTGATGATTTTCCGATGAAATCCTGGTTTCCGATTGGTTGAAGTCTGTCACGTGAAGGGGGTGTATTACTTATACCTAGTCGCTTGAAAATCAAAGCATGGTTGACGCGGACAGGAATAGACATTAACTTTTAGATTCACTTGCCCTTTGGGCAAGTGATCTCAAACTTTGATTTGCCCGAATGCAAAACTTGGTTGCCCAAAATTAGGAATTAAGAATATTATTTATTAATACAGTAAATGTTTTGATAAGGAAAAAGTTGACCACATACACTACTGTCACTTTGACAAGTTGATTTTCATGAAAACATATCGATGCTGCATTCGTTCTTAAATATGTATCATTGTCCTTGTCAATTTGACCTGATAACACACACTGCCATGGAGTAATTACATGTATCAATTTTTCTCCCCCCCCCCCCCCCCCAAAAAAAATAATCATATTTTAAAAAAATATTTTTGGTAGAATCCTTTTGTGAATTTCAGAGATATCTGTGAAGAAAAGGTAAAGGAAGACATGCATATCATCATGTAACTAATCAAATTTCCTAATAAGAATTTAACAAAGTTGTTAGATGTAGAACGTATTTACCAAGAAAGAAAACAGCCCGATTTTTTAATGGATGGTTTAATCTAAAAATGCTACTAAGGAATTCCTAATGCAAATCGATGTCAGTCAGGTATCTAGCGGAAATCAAGTGTTCAAATTTATAAATAAATGTAAACTAAATAAACATTTACATCTCTATGATAAAAAGTCACTTGCCCGATCGGACAAGTAAGTAAACAGTTTCACTTGCCCGAACTGATAATTTACTTGTCCCGGGCAATCGGACAACCGTTAAAGTCGATCCCTGGCAGAGTTATCGTTCTTTTCTAACACTTCGAACAACTCGAGTTCACGAGGTTTGCTGGTGTCTGTTGATAAGTAGAAAGTTAATCAACGTAAGTAACGAGATGGAACCTTTTTTCTCACTCTACTTAAAGTCTTCAAAACTGTCAGTACGTTATGAAACACTCGGAAAACAACATTACGTAACACAACGTGACGTCATAATAGGCATTGTATGCATGATGAAACACATTGCGGAGAAAAACAATTTTACAAACCACAGACCACAAACATTTCATCGGTCGGGTAAATTCGTTACATAGTTTTGTAGTGACAGGGTACGGGATGATACCTGATTAGTAAATTTCATACCTGGCTCGGCTTCGCCTCGCCAGGTATGAAATTAACTAACCAAGTATCATCCCGTACCCTGTCACTACAAAATTACGTTACTAAGAATACCAGTTGATGTTCTAAGAGTTGGATTACCAGATACTTCAATTTCATCGGCAAAACATGGAAAGAATAATTATTAAAGTTTTGAATAAGTTTTTGGAGCAAGATAACACTACAAGAATGAGCTGAAATCCTGATGACGCCACAGTGCTACTGAAGTCGTGATGATATCATCATCTAGAGATTGATAGCAGGAAATCAAAATTGACATCAAAAATTGAATGAAAATTTTTAAGGGGTGGATAGCGCAATCTATTCCCAGGGGTACAGATTTCCTAGGCATGAAATTTTCAGACTACAGAAGAATAGTTATTTTACTCTCTTAACTTGATATAGGAAATGTTTTTACAGATTATAAAAATATAATATATTACCTTAGTAAAATAAACTTGTGTACCAAGTCTTAAAAGTCAATAAGCAGAATTATGTAGTATAGTATAGTATTGTATGGTATAGTATAGCATAGTATAGTATAGTATAGCATAGTACAGTATAGTATAGTCTAGGACCAAAACTGTAGAAATAGATTGTTTACAGACAGACAAACAGGGAGACAGATGGACAGGTGTCAGACACATTACCTGTGCATAAGCTTTTTCTGGTTTCTGACCAGTAGTGCTAAAAACAACAATAATTTTACAGCATAATACATGTATCTTCTATATTCTCTTTAAACACATACATACATTATGTATACCACAGTGATTTCCTTTGGTTATGAACAGCAAACCCCGTCTGTGTCATTGGGGGGATTCTGTGAAGATAAAACATCAGGGGTCACTTTATTATATTCTACAATTAGGTATAATTTTATTGATGAACTCCTTTTAGATGTAAGAATGATATAGGTTCTTTCTTACTTAATATTATGAATTTCTAAAACAATTGACTCTAGTACTTTACACACTCTGCGCATGCATAAATAATGTATGCCATATTTTAAATGTTTTCTCATATCTATTCCTACAAATGGAGCTAAGAAAACCTGAGCTTGGGTGATTTCCTCTTCCTTTACACAGCAACACAGCACATTCATGAGGAAATCTGTCCAAAAAAATTCAATGTATTATAATTCAATATTATTTCATTTCTTTAATTAAAATTTCACAAAATTAAGATACAAATGCAATTAATTCTATTCTTTCTAAAAAATGAAAGGCTGTATATATGAACAAATCGGAAGTCTCCGACGAGACTGTAGCTCTCGCCACTCTACTGGTTTTTTTTACTTAATAAAGCAAGAGGAAGGCAGCAAATTGATGAAAACTGTAGAATTTTTGTTTTGAAAGAATTTCTGAGAAATTTCTTTTTTTAAGTAATCAAGGCAACACCATTCATTGAAATCAAAAACCAGTATACTGAACAGTTCTTGCATCTTATTTTAGTGTGAACATATTTAAATGTATAGTTCTTCAGGATGCTTCCATGTAAATATGTTAAATTATCAAAACTTTTCTGTTCTTAAGCAAAAGATTTTTAAGGTTTCTCCTATGTATTCTTATGTTAATTTTGAGATCCTATAATGGCCCAACCGAACTCCCGGGGTCATGATTTGCACAAACTTCATCTAAGGATCCTTCCATCAAAAAAAAAATGACTGACCTTGGCTTTGCTGTTCTTCATCAGAAGATGTTTAAAGATTTTATTATATATTCTCTTGTAAAACTCTTATCACCTATTGTGCCCCCCCCCCACCTCGAAGGGGGGATTGTCATGATTTGAACATGCTTGAATTACACTTGGCAGTAAAACTTTCACATCAGGTTTATCGTTTTCGGTGCTGAGATTATTAAGAAGCAGATTTTTAAAAAAAATTACATTAAATTTTCACTAATATTTAATTGTCTCCCTTTGAAAGAGGGCATTGTCCTTCAAGTTTTGTAATATTGGCCAAATTCTTCTTCAGAAGTCAAAAGTTGTGAAAAGTTCACAGACAACAGACCGGCACTGGACACCCTTGGATCAGAAAAGCTCACCTGAGTTTTTGGCTCAGGTGAGAGAAAAAGTTTTTGAAGATAACATAAATTTTAGGGATTTTAGTCAAGATTAATCTCAGCAATCATTAAATGGTGGATAGGGGTGTAAACCTCCGCTCTTGCCATCAGAAGTGGGGGTAAGGGTGGGGGTGTTTCCGTAATGTTTTTTTTATGTTACCCCTAAAACTTTTGTTAAAATTGGTACGCCAGTTCCAGAGCAGAGTTAAAAAATGTTTCCAGTTTTATGGAAGAATGGAAAAAAGATGGATGAAAAAGATAAAAACTGACAGATCACCTGTGATCTAAAAAAGCCTCTGAAATGTTGAAATAATGTAACTTCGGCTCAGTTGATCTTAAAAGAGACAACTTCAAATGTCATTTGGGATACTTTTCTTCTTAGAGAATACCAGTGTAGCAGAGTTCACGTCTATAAAGCAAATGGGACTAATGAGACTGAGCTGACAATATCTTCGCATAAGTCTCGTGTTTATGTTGTTTTTCCCTTGACCTTGTGACTGCAAAACAGGGTTTAATAACCCTTGCATCCAGGTCCTGTTAAAGGACCCTGTCCCAATCGAAAATTAACTCTTTTTTTCCCAAAAGTAAGGTAAAAATTCCCAAATGATAAGCAGATTGAAGTTTTCAGTGGTTTTTACATTCAAAAAAAAAACTTGAACTTCAAGATTTAAATAATTTAAAGGCAGTTAAATTGGGAATAAGCCTTCACTCTAATGTTTTATTCAACAGTAAACCTTAATACAAAACACTATTTCCAAATTTTGCAACTTTTTCAATTTAAAATTCCCAGTTGAAAGGGAACAGGACCCTGTACCAAAAAGGGTCAATTAAGCCCTGCAAAATCAAGACTGGGTCATTTACTCCTTCCGATAAGTCAGTGAATTAAGTTTGATGCCTGTCAAGCAAAGGGTTCTTAACTTACTGAGCAGTCAATATTTTCCTTTGTCAAGTTTAGTCCTTGACCTTTGATCTTTTGACCTCAAAATCAATAGAAGACACTTACTCGTTGAGGGGGAACTAATGTACCAAGTTTGATGTCAGTCAAGCAAAGGTTCTAAAAAATATTTAGTAGACAATATCTTTCTTCTAAATCTAGGGTAGTTTAACTTTTGATCTTTGACCTTCTGACCTCAAATTCTGGTGGTCAACTTCTCCTCAGGTGAAACCAGAGTACTGGGTTTGATGTCTGTCAAGGGCACTAACTGTGGTCCTTCATTAACTGACCTTTTTTTTTTTATTCCTATGAAGCAGATTTTTTTCAATAAATATTCTTGCTGTGGCTGTCAACATATCAAAGAAATTTTATCAGTTAACAATAGTTACTTTCATTCATATGTCACCTTGACATATCCCAGTGATTTCTAAATAAGACACCAAAGAGTCTGTCACACCTGTAAATGTTTTACTGACCAAAGCTTACATATCCCAGTGATTTCTAAATAAGACACCAAAGAGTCTGCCACACCTGTAAATGTTTTACTGACCAAAGCTTACATATCCCAGTGATTTCAAAATAAGACACCAAAGAGTCTGCCACACCTGTGTGAATGTTTTACTGACTATAGCTGTCATATCCCAGTGATTTCAAAATAAGACACCAAAGAGTCTGCCACACCTGTTCTTAAGGTCATAACCAACAGACCCTTGATTTTCACGTCTCATGCTGTGCACCTGGCTGAGGAAAAGTCACTACCTATGTTAACGACCTAGGTTTGATTAGATACAGTCACTACCTATGTTAACAACCTAGGTTTGATAAGGTACAGTCACTACCTATGTTAACGACCTAGGTTTGATAAGGTACAGTCACTGCCAATGTTAACGACCTAGGTTTGATTTAAGGTACAGTCACTACCTATGTTAACGACCTAGGTT
Source organism: Saccostrea echinata (assembly GCF_033153115.1). Lineage (NCBI taxonomy): Eukaryota > Metazoa > Mollusca > Bivalvia > Ostreida > Ostreidae > Saccostrea > Saccostrea echinata. The sequence goes on along the minus strand of NW_026889756.1, from coordinate 6,659,584 downwards.
TGATTAGATACAGTCACTACCTATGTTAACGACCTAGGTTTGATAAGGTACAGTCACTGCCTATGTTAACGACCTAGGTTTGATAAGGTACAGTCACTGCCTATGTTAACGACCTAGGTTTGATTTAAGGTACAGTCACTACCTATGTTAACGACCTAGGTTTGATTTAAGGTACAGTCACTACCTATGTTAACGACCTAGGTTTGATTTAAGGTACAGTCACTACCAATGTTAACGACCTAGGTTTGATTAGGATCAGTCACTATCTATGTTAACGACCTAGGTTTGATTAGGGACAGTCACTACCTATGTTAATGACCTAGGTTTGATTAGGGACAGTCACTACCTATGTTAACGACCTAGGTTTGATAAGGTACAGTCACTGCCTATGTTAACGACCTAGGTTTGATAAGGTACAGTCACTGCCTATGTTAACGACCTAGGTTTGATTTAAGGTACAGTCACTGCCTATGTTAACGACCTAGGTTTGATTTAAGGTACAGTCACTACCTATGTTAACGACCTAGGTTTGATTTAAGGTACAGTCACTACCTATGTTAACGACCTAGGTTTGATTTAAGGTACAGTCACTACCTATGTTAACGACCTAGGTTTGATTTAAGGTACAGTCACTACCTATGTTAACGACCTAGGTTTGATTTAAGGTACAGTCACTACCTATGTTAACGACCTAGGTTTGATTAGGATCATTCACTATCTATGTTAACGACCTAGGTTTGATTAGGGACAGTCACTACCTATGTTAATGACCTAGGTTTGATTAGGGACAGTCACTACCTATGTTAACGACCTAGGTTTGACAAGGCACCAGGAAGAGGATCAAAACCACTACATATAATAAAGGCCAAAAATATGTTTTAAGATAAACAGACAGACACAAGACCAGACAATCTGAAAGATGATGAAAAATACCAGAATGGCCCACTTTAATCTAAAAAGCAGATGACTTATCAAATATTTAGATTTACAGATATCAATTCAGGCATTATCAAAGAAATGTTTACCACACAGATGTCATGTCTCTTGTTTTTGATCTTCTTTCTCTTGGCACACACCCTGTATCTGTGTCTTTGGCACACACCCTGTATCTGTGTCTTTTACACACACCCTGTATCTTTGTCTTCTGAATACACCCTGTATCTATGTCCTTAGGGAACTCTGCTACAAAATGACAAAGCTACATCATTACCATAAATACACTTCAACTATTAAAATTATACTAATATATACATGATATTAACTGGGGAAATGTTGAGTTTTCAGAAAATGAAAAATCCTGCTGGAATTTTCTTTTCATATTTAAGGTAGTATGGGATACCTCCACGTTATGACGTATTTCCGTTTGAAGTATTGTTTTGATTTGCATGAGTGCTTATTATCGGGTCAAAATTTGTAGATACACCGTTGAAAAGAACACTCTGAAGCCTATTTCAATGCAAGTTCTCACAAGTAAAAACAGACAAAAAAATCGCAAGTATATAAATTTACTTATAATTGTACAACGGACATTTAAAAAAAGCAAACCCCTGTAAAAGGTAGTTTCAACATTGCTGCTTTTGAACACTTTTAAGCAAAAGCTGTATTTCAATTGTTTGAGTAACTATACAGCACCTTGTGTGCGGTGAGGCATGGATAAGTGCGATTACTTCACATTGTGCTGAATTATCACCAATCAATTATCACGTTAACCAGAGCTGGACTTTTTTGTTATTTAATTCAAGAAGTAACTGTTTGGTCACAAATCAGTTAGCTGTTGTATATAGTCCCAAAACGTTCAGATGAATGCAATTGCTCTGAACAAGACACGTCCTGGAAAGCGATTGTCCATGCATTGTTTTCAAAACCGCTCAAAGTTGAAAACTACAAAGTGCGATTTTTTTATGTTTGGGAAAAAATGCTCATCATTTCTAAAATAGCACCCTGGTTTTTTCAACCCTTGGAAAATAAAGAAGGATAATTCTTCCGCTCGGATCTTTTAATTCAAAAAATTTTAAATGCATTTTATATTTTCCATTTATATACATATTTTCAATTTGTTTATTTCACTTTGCTAACATATTAAGAAACATTCTTATTGTAGACTCTCATGAAATGTTATCCGTCTGTTTTCAAGAAATAAAGTTTTCCCAGTTTTTTACGCTTATTTTTTGTTGAAAATTAAAAAAATACTAAGACATATTTCTTGTCATTTTTGTTTTTATAAACACTTTATATTAGCAAACGCCTGCCTATAATATTAAGCTTATGAAAAAAGAATTATGCAAGAAAAAAAATCGTTTTTGCATATCTCATTAAAATAATAAAAAATTATTAAAATTACACTTTAATATACTGAAAGGTGGGGGTATTTCAAATCCTTCTAATTTGGGTACATAAATATGTAGGAGAAGTTTCGTTTGGTATCCCATACCACCTTAATTACTTCATCCAATGTTTCTCCCAAAGTAATAAACCAGAACAAATTTTACACTTTTTCTATGAGTGACCTTGATCTTGTCCAAATAACCTTGGGTCAAAATCATGATAACTCAGAGGTCACAAGAAATTTGAGAAATTTATTGCAATGATTTCACGTTCACTGCACATTAGTTTAGGCCTTTCAGCCAAGAATAACCTTAAATCAGGAGAATGACAAAGATTTCAGTCATTGGTATTAAACACCAATAAAAATATTTAAATTATTCCAATCAAGGATTTTAAAAATTTTATACAGAGAACCAAGACAACCACAATTGTCTCCCACTTGTTTAAGGGCAAGAGACAAGCAGTCAGACAGATGGACACTTAGACAGTGATTTTCAGACAGCATTATCCCCATTTTGATACCATTCCTAAGAAATGTGAACAAAATTAAATCTAAAATCCTGTAAAGTGATGACTCTTTCATGGATCAACACTTACTTTCAAAGCATAGTAGCCTTGCTTGCAACTTTTAATTCTTACTAGCCCTGTTCATGAATTAGTTTTCCAGCAGTCAAAGGCTGTTTGTCGAGGCGCAAAGTGACGAAGGGGTAGGAACGGTAGGTTTGGGAGAGGATTTCCACCTCCTGCTGGTGGGGATACCAGGCTTAAGGGTCCCTCCCAGAAAATTTTGAAGATAAAAAGATGCAAAAGTCTTCATTCTGGCTGTATTTTAAGGCAAAATTTTGTCACTTCACAAATGTAAGTAAAGACAGGTTTTCTTATTGAAAGATTTTACATTCATTTCATAAACCACACTTTTTCAAGGTTAATTGATTTTCTGCATCAGTGCATGCTTACAAGTATTCTAGGGAGATTCAAACACTTAAGTGATAAATTATTATTGATGGGTTGGCCCAAAACAAGATCAGACAATAACAGTTGACGGTCCAACTTATCTGATAACGACGATTCAGAGGTTATTCCTTAAATCGAAACTCTTGCTCTAAGTAAGTATTTGGTATATAAAATCTCAGTACCCTGCAGGACAAGTTAGCTGACTTATTTAGTAGCCCAACCTCAATATTTAGTTGTCACCGCTGAATTGCTTCAAATTTAGACCTATTCTCAGCATTGACGGCCAATGAGCAGTGAGGGTTCTTAAACGTGCCAATACACACCGTGACACAGGACCTCTGTTTTTAAGGTCGTATTAACCAGATATTTTTTCAGAAGACAGTAACAAACCTAATAAGTGTTTATTTTTTTGAGGATCATAGCAAGCAAGAAATAAACTGACAAAAATTGCCATAATTTGGGTGGGGGAGGGAGGGTACGGTCTTCCTCTAAATTTTTTTTGAATAACATGGCACACTTTCTACTACAACAAAAAGTGTGTGTATGTGGAAGGGAGGTCGGGTAGTGCTTGGTATTTCTATAATAGGATCTACAGCAAAGGACAATTCTTAAAAAATGTGGGAGACCCAGCCCCCTCTAGTACTACGGACCTGCAAGATCAATAGGATGACTGAATTCAAATTTCATTTCAGTGTCCCAGCATCTCAAATAATTTGAAAAAATCATTGAGGTACCCTTGTTTACTCTTATTTGTTTCTGTATTAAACTTTTTTCTCTCTTGTTTGAGGGAATCTCGACCCTACCATCACAACAAATCTATTACATAGAAATAGATGGAGACATTTATATGTTCAATAAAAAGACGTGCTGGCATCTGGCTAAGTATTATAAGATAATCAGCAATGGCGAATCTAGACAAGGAATCGGGGATTCGTACCCCACTTCCCAGGAATTTTCATGAAAAAGTAACAAAAACACAAACTTAGAGTGGCTTGGACCCCCACTACCCCCACCCCCCTGAAAATATGGAACTGAACTTAAAACAGGAGAAGAGAGTTGTGTATACTTGAAGAAAATTGACTTAGGAATGTGTATTCTTCTACCCAATCCCCACCCCACCTCAAGAAATAGGTTTTTCACGTTTGGGCAAGTTGTTTACATTTTTCTTTCTTTTTAAACTGACTTGTCAAAAAATCTCTGAATCTAAGTTTGTTAGAGTTGTTAACTTCACTTGGAACACTCATCCCCACCCCCAGAAAAAACCACTGATCAGAATAAGAAAACTATTAGATTTTTATTTATTATTGTATTTTTTTTAAAAATTATGTTTAATTCATTTACCATAACATTTTTTGCGGGAGTGGGGGGGGGGGGGGGGGGGGGTGTTACCAAGTTTATGTTCAGATGTCCTTTCTACACATATAAATTGTAGTTTTTCAGAATTGCAAAATTAGGAGTTTATTATATGTAAAGTGTAAACACCAAATATACACTCAATAATCACAATCACCAGGCACCAAGCTAGGCCTTATTGAGACTAGTTCTTCACAGCTTTATTCTTGACACTAGGGCAGTCTGACCGACCGAGTCTAGTAAATGAGCGGTCTGTTCATGTAAAATGTAAAACTAGACCAACTGGTCATCTGGATTATATTAAAATATCTTATATGATCCTATTTTAGTATTTCATATGTATTAAAAATCTAACATATTTGGCAATATTTAACATTCAGCTATCGCCTTGTAAAACAACATTATCCCCACATGACACAATCCCTGTTTTTGTCAGGGCTCTTACAGACTGTGGTTCTGAGAGATACTGTTTGAACTTATCTAGCTATTATCACTCAGTTTTGATTGTCATGAATATTTACAGAACAATGTATTTTCTAATTAGTTTATTAATATTTAAAGTAATTGTATCAAAGTTTGTTTTAATGTTTTTAATTCCTAAAATTTAAATGTTCATATCTAAGTAATAATATACCTGACTAACTTGTTGTGTGTTAATGAGCCTATCATAGACCACAGTAGTTGACCCTGACACATGGAAAAAGATGTATTTAATAAAATATAGTTATCAGAAATAAATTTGCAAGTTAAGTCAGAGCTAGTGATTTATAGTCAGGGTAGGCATAACAATTATAGTAAGTAGTCTGTCAGTCTAGTACTCATAAAAGTTAATGTCAAACTCTGAAGCTTGCAAGGATATGTGTGTTATCTTTGGAAATAAACAGTTTCGATCATTTGAGGCACGCTGCATTAAAAATTTAATTCGTTCTTATCTACAGCTCTTGAAATGATGACTTAGAGTTCAAAGAAACTACCTTTTTAAAAAATCTCCTATTTCCACCCTCCTGTAAAAAGCAGGGAGATGATACCTATTGAACACAACTCCTTTCAAAATTACAGAAAAGCTGAAATGAAATATGAAGATAACGAACAGTAATCGATCTCAAAAGTTCATTGAAACAATAAAAATTTTGAGCAGTGTAAACACCAACATCTAAAACATTAGAGGTGGGATCAGGTGCCAGGTGGAGAAGAAAAGAAGTTCAGGGGAGTCAACAAAATTAATCGAAGAGGTAATCATGATTTTGTAAGGTCTTAAAAATCAAATGAAACAAGTGCACTGAAAAGCAGAGCACCCCCTCGCAGAAGAGCATGCCAATCCTGGTATGAATTACTACTTGCTTAACCTTTGTTACGCACACACTCACCCCCCCCCCCCCCCCACAACACATACACGAGCATTACTTTATATATCCTCTCCAACTTCGCTATGATTTTGTCTGTTTCTCTGTTTGTGAATTTGTTTGTTTTTACTGTTACATGTAATGTTGTTCTTCAAAATGTTGTTACTGATTACAGACAGAGAAACCAGTTCTTCATGATCAGTGTGTTTATTTATTTATTTATTTTTTGTGCTTTAATTCTAACAATATGGCATAAAATAGATTCGAGTGACTTGGAACTAAGGCAACCCATAATTGGCGACTTCACTGAATGTAGGTAATTCAATCTATATAGCTTAATATTGTGACTGTATTGAAGCTGCATGTTCAGAAGTAAATGTTTACATGGTCGAAAAGTACCAAGAATAATCATGGAAACATAGATTTATCTCAATGGAGAAGTAAATTTTTATGTGATTGAATAAATTCCTAAATTCCATTATACCTAGCCAAGCATGCCACAAAAACTCTTTTTTTTTCTTACTGCCTCCATTTTTCACTTTACGAGATGATGTGACCGAACTTTTGAGATTATGTGAATTTTTAACCCGATTGCATACAACTCTATATTACACTTGGAAAAAGCAAAATACTGTTTATTATGTTTTGTTATCCCCTCGTTCAATTTTATTGATTTGATTGGAATACCAGATCAGTCAATAGATGAATAAATTAAAATATATATGTATGTAAATCAAGAGAGCATTCGACATCGATCACAGTACAAATAACATCATTTCCATTTCACACAGGACTAACTCCCTCACCCACAAACAAACACACACACACAATTACATTAAACTATATCCCCTCTAACTACTAGGGGATAATTATGTTACAAGACCGGGTGTCATAAACATTGGCTGAAAAGTGTACGTAGTCTGCAATATGAAATGGTGATCTAGCATTTGAGTGACCTAAAGGAATAATTTATTTAAATTCTGTAATGGTTTGGGTCGTGGATATCGGCCTGGGTAGCTCAGTAGGTAGAACACTTGACTAGTGACGCAGGGGTCCCGGGTTCCACTGCCGGTCCAGCCATACATTTTCTCCTTTCCTGTCACAATTGAATAATAAATAGCATCTTCTGAGCTCTGCAAAAAACGTTGCATCGCTTGACACTACCCACACATCTGTATCTGTAAGACATACGTTGTAGATCTTTTACCAGTCGTGCAATTCAACAGAATATGCCCTGGAACAAACTACTTTTTTTAAATAGCGAGCGCAGCGAGCTCAATAGACTAACGTGTAACAGAGTGAATTCGGAATGACATATACGTCAGGCAAATTTTGGAGTGAAACATTCCCAGAATTCCCTCACTACCAGAATTTCATGCGGTAATGGCGAATATAAAATAATACAAGCTTATCTTTTAAAAAGATTGGTGAGCTAGCGCTGTAGCATAATAAAATACAGAAAAAAGATATCTGAACCATTTGTTAAATTTGCTGAATCGATTAATTATTAATAGGAAGGCAGATTGGTGCACTGAGGGTTGAGTTTGGGGGGTGTGTGTCACAATTCAGAATGGTGAATCTAAGAGTGTGCTTCACGTCGGCAACGGCATAACCCCTAACTGTGCTTTAAGCATTCTGTATTTTACTGTAATTTCAATTTCCAGGTGAAAAATAAAAGGTCAGTAGAACCAATGAGCACCTTCGGGTCTTTCCGGCAAGCTCGGAAAACATATCCGAGGTTACCGTGTTTTCCGAGCTTGCCGGAAAGATCCATGAAGGTCGATTAGAAAAGCTATGTATTCATTACAACTTTAGAAATAACAGTCTTGGTTTTATAAGACCAGAGTAACTGTTACTTTTTGTTCATTTACGTGCAGGTTAGACAACAGAACACGAAACTTCAGATCATATGTATTTTCAGATGATAAACACTAAATTGACATGTCTTTCCGACATACTCTGAAAAAGATTTTTGTTGTTGCTGTTGTAGCTGCAGAACTGTAGCTCTCTGCTTGAGAAAATTCGGACAGACAAAGCAGAGAGCTACAGATCCAAGTGTTGTAAAAACCTTCCGATTTACGCCGCCGCTTTTTTGTCACTCGCTTCGGGTATTATTTCTTGTATTTAATGCTTTCCCCTGCTTTAAAAGTGGTATCCAATAATTATCCATATATTTTACTCCTATTCCTGATATTTTATTTACCTTTCAACGGTTCCAGACGGATCGACGGCCGTATGTGGTTTTGGAATATCAGTTTCATAAAGATTCAACTTTCGGCAGCTCCCTGCTTCACAGTTGCGCATGCGCATTGCAACTTCCGCTTTCGCTTTGGATCGTGAACGGTCATGATTGTTACTTACTTACTTATGGTTACTTATGGTATTTTTCCAACACAGGTCCTGTCAAGGTCCTCTTCGTCGGACTCCAAACTTGCTCTGTGACTACTTGGGTGACTACTTGGGTGACTACCGGTGTAATCGGTTTTAAAATCTACTTTGTAATTATAGAGCACATCCTGGTCCTTCCAGAAGTTGTCCAGTCTATTCTTGAAAGTATTCAGAGTTTTAGCACTTACAACATCCTCTGGTAAGCTATTCCATAGACTGACAGTTCTAACACTGAAGCTGAATTTTCTTATATTGAGTCTCGGTCTCTGTACAAACAGCTTCTTGGAATTCCCTCTTCCTTGTTCCCTAGTAACGTGGTCTCTCCTTAACTTGATAAAGTCTGCTGCTAATGGGTCATACTTTCCACTTGTTATTTTGTACACTTCAATCATATCTCCTCGGTGGCGCCTGTACTTCAGCGTTGGTAGTTTTAGTTTCTTCAACCTTTCTTCATAGCTTAATTTTGCCAATCCTGGAATCTGCTTGGTAGCTCTTCTCTGCACTCCTTCAATCATCTCTATGTGTCTTGATTTGAAAGGGAACCAGACCGAACTCGCATAGTCTAAATGTGTCCTGACAAGTGTCTTATAAAGAGGAAAGAAAGTTTTTTCGTCCAAATGTTGAAAAGTTCGCCTTAACATTGCAAAAATAGAGTTTGCCTTTGTGTTAGTTACTTTCTTTGTGGTACGTTCATTTTAAATCAGATTTTTAATTTTATCGCTTGAATAAGTTTTTCGATAACTTTTTTGTTTTTTCTCATTGAAAATACAACCTTTTTAAGCATTTAATATGATATTAAGTGCAATAGTTTAGATACACAATACTGTACTAAACAATTTGAAGAAAAAAAATTAGTTGTTTGATAGCAATATTAATAGTGATTATTATATGTTTATTTATATGAGTATAACACTATTTTATTGATTTTATTTGATCTGTTGATGGAATATATATTTCTATGGTTGAATTTAACATTTCAGTTCAACATGTTAAAAAATTATCCCCATTTTCAAAATATATGCCTATCAGATGAACAAAGGATGTCTGTGGTCTGTTGTTAGATATGATTTTTACTGAAGCAGTTATGTGAGAGGGCAGTACACTGAATCTCTTGTAAATTTTTTTCTTGCATTTCTCAGAAAATTCAGATGCTTTATCTGTCACATTCTGATAAATTAAGGGCAAATGATTATTATGAAGTAACTGTAAGGTCAGGTCAGAACAGAAGGACATCCTATCCCCTTACTCCAGCATGCTAGAAATTCACAGCAAGATGCTTTTCACTTGGCACCACATTAGCGAGGTATATAAGGAGTGAAGGGAGGTTAACTGAAGCTTTAACTTGTAGGAATACCTATACCCTCTGATCTCTGTTACAGATAAATACACAAGGGAAAAATTGAAATAGCATGCTATTTTAAAACAGTCAAAAATAGGAGAGAAATGTACACAAATCCTTTAACTAGTGCAAGTGATGTGTCCTTAAGCTTATACTGACTAAAATATTTCCAAAATATCCAGTGTAAATAGTTTTTATCCAAATAAAACTCAAGCTTCCTATGCAGTTTGGAATCTTTTTGCCAAGAAAAATGATCTCACAGAAAAATTAAAATTTTTCTAAAACTTTCAACAGGTTCAACAGGGTTCGACACTTACATTATTAGGCTTTAGTCCGGCCGGACTAGTGCTTCTTTACATTTACAAGTCTGCACGCCATTTTATGAGTCTGTAGACACACACACACACATCAATGTTTTGTAAAGGTTAATTTAAAAATAAAGATTGCAATGTACTTTTTATACTTTTTTTGAAATAAACCAAGCGTTTACGTGAAATGTTTTATTCCAAGATTCGTTGAAATCTCGCAATCAGGAACTACAATCGTATTCTCGATCTCCTTTGTTTTTTCTCTATACATGTACATTACATCCAAATGTCAGACATCTTTCTTTATTTGCATACTAAACCAGGATCGCTAAAATATTTAATTTCATACCAATCAGTCCTAAAATTGAGCATCGAATTGACTCGGAATTATCAAACTTCCTGCCAAGAAACTAGAAAGTTAAAAATATATGCGGGGTTTTCCAGTGAAAGTTGTCGAGAATTGAACGTTGGTAATTTATTTATTTTTTCTAGAAAATTTTATTAGTCCGGACTAATTAGCCACAGATTTTATTAGTCCAAATGAAAATGTATTAGTCTGAGACTGACGGACTAACGTTAATGTCAAACCCTGTTCAAGATTACTTCAATATATTGAGACAGAAAATTCTAAATTGGCAGTGAAGTTTAGAAAAATATTTGTCTTCTGGTAAGCATGAAATATGTGGAGATATCGAAGAGCTTGAAGATAATATAGATCTAGAGTAATTTAATTTATATCATAATTTATTGCACCACTTAATAGTTAACACTTAGTCTGAACAATTATATGAGATTGAGTTATCATTTCTAGGCCTAAGGGTTCAGCCGGGGTTTTTATTTGAATAAAATGTACAACATTTTCTCTGATGTATATTCTAGCCTGCATAAGGTCTAGGACATCATTTGCGCTACTGCCTACAAGGATTTTTGTAACATTTACATGTATCAGATGTAAAGTCTGTTTATTTACAAATATTGAGCTACTTTTGATTTTTACCCTTTTGTACTTTTTACAAGAACATATATACATGTGTAATTGCCTCTGTTGTCTGGGGGTAATGTTTGCATTTGTTAAGTCTGTTAAAAGTTGGCATTTGTATTAATGTATACTCATCTGAAGAGCCTTTGCTTATGGTCAGTTTTCTAGTTTTTACAAATATCATATTTGATATAAAATTTCTCAGAGGCATATATTCCAATAATAACTTCCATTTGCTAATTAGATTTTAAGGTGTTTAATGCTGTTTTGCATATTTTGAAACTCGCGCTGGTTTATAATTGACAGATTACCCTCTGGACACCTGTCCATTGTATTGGTCAGGATCTGCCTCGGCCATTCCTGTCTCGGGTAAGTCCCAAAACAGAGAAATGATAATAATAAATACAGATACATATTTATAGCAAAACATGAAAGAAAAAATTAATAATGAGGATAATGGAAAAGTAATTGTTCCACATATCAAATTATTGTTAAATATTTATTCTGCAGGACAAATTTTTGCCACCCATATTGAAAGATGTCCAGTTTCATGTATGCATTTTAGTTTAAAAAAAATAGAATTAATTTCATTTTATTTTTTTTTTTTATAAATTTAAACTCGGATATGCAAATATTTATTAATTTTTTGTTAAATTATAATTATTTAAAATGATGTTAAATGTTTTTGTAGTTGAATTTCATTGTTTTATTTGAATATACAGTGTCTGCGACCCTTCATCTAAAAAAAATTGACCAAATTTTTTTTATAGTTTTTTAAAGATGACAAATTATGACCATGATGACTGGAATAATCCCTTTCTCTAAATTTGTGATTCAATGTTTCCAATTTAGCCACGCAGTTCTAGAGTTAACATCATAAAAATCCATCTGTCACTCTGTCGGTACTCTGTAGTTTTTTTTGTGTCTAGAGATGTTCTCTGAAACTACTGATATATTTAGAATATACCATTTTAATTCTTAAACTTGGTATTTTGGTGTTGATAATTTGTCAAATTTTAAAAAGTTCTTCAATCATAACTTCTTTTACAAGTTTTGATAAGTGAAATTCCTTTCTAAGCTTAACTTTGTAGAAAT